>NC_090652.1:111046811-111234311 GCF_040937935.1 Hyperolius riggenbachi
GCTCGCTGCCCACCACAGCCCCACATTACTGCTGCCCTCATTACGATTTTCAGGTGTCTGCTGCCCACATTACGATTTTCAGGTGTCTGCTGCCCACATTACGATTTTCAGGTGTCTGCTGCCCTCATTACGATTTTCAGGTGTCTGCTGCCCTCATTACGATTTTCAGGTGTCTGCTGCCCACATTGTGATTTTCAGGTGTCTGCTGCCCACATTACGATTTTCTGGTGTCTGCTGCCCTCATTACGATTTTCTGGTGTCTGCTGCCCTCATTACGATTTTCTGGTGTCTGCTGCCCACATTACGATTTTCAGGTGTCTGCTGCCCACATTACGATTTTCAGGTGTCTGCTGCCCTCATTACGATTTTCAGGTGTCTGCTGCCCTCATTACGATTTTCAGGTGTCTGCTGCCCACATTGTGATTTTCAGGTGTCTGCTGCCCACATTACGATTTTCTGGTGTCTGCTGCCCTCATTACGATTTTCTGGTGTCTGCTGCCCTCATTATGATTTTCTGGTGTCTGCTGCCCACATTACGATTTTCAGGTGTCTGCTGCCCTCATTACGATTTTCAGGTGTCTGCTGCCCACATTACGATTTTCAGGTGTCTGCTGCCCACATTGCGATTTTCAGGTGTCTGCTGCCCACATTGCGATTTTCTGGTGTCTGCTGCCCACATTACGATTTTCTGGTGTATGCTGCCCACATTAGGATTTTCTGGTGACTGCTGCCCACATTGCGATTTTCTGGTGACTGCTGCCCACATTGCGATTTTCTGGTGACTGCTGCCCACATTGCGATTTTCTGGTGACTGCTGCCCACATTAGGATTTTCTGGTGTCTGCTGCCCACATTACGACATTCTGGTGACTGACTGCTGCCCACATTAGGATTTTCTGGTGACTGCTGCCCACATTACGATATTCTGGTGACTGCTGCCCACATTAGGATTTTCTGGTGACTGATGCCCACATTGCAATTTTCTGGTGACTGCTGCCCAGATGGCGATTTTCTGGTGACTGCTGCCCACATTGCGATTTTCTGGCCCACATTACGATTTTCTGGTGAACACTGCCCACGTTACGATTGTCTGGTGAATGCTGTCCACGTTACGATTTTCTGGTGAACGCTGCCCACATTACGATTTTCTGGCCCACATTACGATTTTCTGGTGAACACTGCCCAAGTTACGATTGTCTGGTGAATGCTGTCCATGTTACAATTTTCTGGTGAACTCTGCCCACATTACGATTTTCTGTCCCACATTACGATATTCTGGTGAACGCTGCCCACATTACGATTGTCTGGTAAATGCTGCCCACGTTACAATTTTCTGGTGACTGCTGCTCACGTTACTATTTTCTGGTGACTGGTGCCCACATTACGATTTTCTGGTGAACTCTGCCCACATTATGATTTTCTAAAGGCCCACATTACGATTTTCTGGTGAACTCTGCCCACATTACGATTTTCTGGCCCACATTACGATTGTCTGGTAAAATGCTGCCCACTTTACAATTAATTTACAGTGAAACGCTGCCCCATTACGATTATTTGGCACCTATGGGGGGGGCCCCATCCAAATATTCGCAGGGGGGCCCAGTGATTTCTAGTTACGCCCCTGGGTGATGCTATATAATCTACTTAGAAAAGAGGAAAAACGGCCACTAAAACCACCATACATACAGCCGTCCAACCAGGAGCAGGGAATCAATATGCCAGGCAATGTGTGGAAAAAGGATGTACCGCTACACTGTGTGGTCAGTTAAAAATCCAATCTTTATTGTCTTAGCTATGACTAAGCAGCCATGTCTGCTCTAATATGTGTGATCTTTTATGCTGTGAGCCCATAGATGTTACAATAAAGATGGGACTTGTAACCGACCAAACGTGTAGCAGGGCATTCGTTCTCTACACATATAATCTACTTAGCATTATTGATTTGCTATGCTTGATAAATACGCTTATTTGTAGAATAACTCTGTGTTTATCTTAGATTGTTACTGCATCTTTTTGCTTTATACAATGTTTGCCCCTTTCATCTTATTCCCTATCAACTCCTTACAAACCTCCCCTCTTCCATTATACCTGTCCTAACCTCTCTTCAAACTTTCCCTCTCCACTGGCATTTTTTCTGTTTACATTCAAGCAATGCCTCATAACACCCATACTCAAGAAACCTTCTCTGGGCCTAATGTCCTCCCCAACTACTGGCCTATCTTTTTATATGTTTTTTTTCTTCCAGACTACGTGAGCAACAATTTATTTCAGACTTAGTGCACTCCCTCTTTGATCAAATCCAGTCTGGCATCCGACCCAGTCATTCAATGAAAACAGCTCTAGTCAAGTGTTGAATGACTTATCAACTGCTAAATCTAAAGGTCCCTACTCTCTAATCAGGTCAACAGGGTCTCACAATCAGCAGGGGCCCAGATGACCTCTTAATTTTCGGTAATCGGGCACCTAAGTAGTGATTTTGGCACCTGATGCGGCTAGTAGCCAATTCCTTTAAATAATATTATTATTATTATTATTGATTTATAAAGCGCCAACATATTCCATGGCGCTGTACAAAGTAAGAAACAAACATAATGGGGTACATAATAATACAGACAATAGTGTACACAGTGTACAAGATATATAATTAGTGACAAAATACAAAGAATGATACAAAATACAAAATATAGAATTGGTAATGAAAGTGATAAAAGTAACATGATGAATAAAATGTATAATGAAATCCAAGACACAAAAGGGGGAGAGAGCCCTGCCCTTGCGAGCTTACAATCTAAAGGGAATGGGGGGAAACATATTACATATTCCTCATCATAGAACTGAGGAGGGATGAGGAACAGAGGGAAAGGGGGACCTTCCCTCCAAAACTGAGTCTCCTAGGCCATGGGCCCAGTTGCGTGCTTTCAGAAGGGTTTTGGAATCGGATGGCGATTCCAAAACCTCTAAGTTAATGAAAATCAATGGAGGTGGTGCCACATTAGCAATCCTAATCTTCTTAAAGAGACACTGAAGAGAAAAAAATTATGATATAATGAATTGGTTGTGTAGTACGGATAATTACTAGAACATTAGTAGCAAAAACATTGCATCATTCTCTAACATTTGTAGTTTATACATCACTCATCATTTTAAATGTTTTTTACAGAACAGGCAGTGAATTTTTGTCCTGTACTGAACTGTTCTCTGTAAAAGAAAAAAATAATACAGTTAAGATAGATAACAGCCTTCAGAACACAGAGCTCTCTGCGACTTTGAAAGTGGTGGAGGTCAATGGCTTTTTTGCATAGATAACAACTGGAGTTTCTTAACTCTTCCTGTACTGGAAACAATATTAGACTTATGTCTCTGCTGCTAATTGTAAGGCTTGGTGGTGTATTCTCCACAGTCAGCATGCAACGCATGAGCTGGCGTGGAGGAGGTACACACACTAGCACAAGGAAACAGGCTATCCCTAGTATAGTGGAGGGGAGGAGTGACTCCAATAGGAGATTTGTGGCGCACAGAGCCGGTGCAGATCTGACAGCCACAAACAATGCTTTCGTTATAACGTCTCAGTGCAAAGTAGCGCTGAGCGCATAAACCAGAACTGAGGAGATCAGGACAGGTAGACAGAATGAACGCTTGCTAGCTAGCGGCTACTTAGCGACAGCAAGCGTCCAAAACCAGACAGACTGGAATGAGGCAGCCAATGCGATGCGGCGATGGCGTGCCTCACAAAGACAGGACAGGACAGTCAGAAAATAGCAGGATTAAGATAGATGAACGTAACACAGATAAATATACAATAAGTATGTTTTCCTAGCGTATTACAATTACAGCTATCAATGAAACTATTTGTAACGTCTGACTAACATATGTATATATCGGCAATGAACCGATATATGATATAAGCAGGAACGCTGACTAGGAATGGAGTAATACAGGGAACAGGACTCAGAAGGATTCGCTATCTCTTCGCAGAGATGAACGCAATCCACAAACGGTAACAGAACAGGATTCAGAAGGATTCGTTATCTCTTCGCAGAGATGAACGCAATCCACAAACAGTAACAGAACAGGATTCAGAAGGATTCGTTATCTCTTCGCAGAGATGAACGCAATCCACAAACGGTAACAGGACAGGATTCAGAAGGATTCGTTATCTCCTCGCAGAGATGAACGCAATCCACAAACGGTAACAGAACAGGATTCAGAAGGATTCGTTATCTCTTCGCAGAGATGAACGCAATCCACAAACAGAACCAGGAGCAGGGTAACTACCTCAGCACGGGTGGTCATGGTACGCGCAACCTACCAAAACGTGCTGGAAAGCTGACTAACTGCACACAGGATATAAACAGTTCGTGTACGTATACATCAGCGACACTGATGTATCAACGTAACACAAATACAAGGAAAATAATAAACGTGCTGGTATGCATATATATTGGCAATGAACCAATATATGATGCAAAGGCCAGCAAAGTATCTTTAGAACAAGAAACACGATCGAGGGCTGAAGCGACAGCAAGACAGGCTTAAGCTGAAGCTATGAAAACCCAAGGAAACCCTGCAGGAAGCAGATCTTTATACTGAGGTCATCCAATGGGAGCAGACATGCAGATTCCCACACAGGTGAATGATAATCAGTCACAAGCTGACAGCAGGGAAAGGCAGACAAAGCTATGCAGCTTGCATGGAAATAGATCAGAACTGCCTGAGCTGCAGCACTACTGCTTCCAGCAATACCTGCTGCAGCAGCGATCATTACACTAATGCTTTATTTCTTAGCTGTACTACACATACAAATCATTATATCATCATTTTTTTTTTCGCTTTAGTGTCTCTTTAAATCGTAATTGTGATGCCTACAGCATTTAGCACTTGCACTTCAATATAATTAATAGGATTGAAGAAAAATCGCATTTCAATAACTGATTGATTCTGATTAACTAATGATCCTGCAGCCCTTTTACTACCAAACCTATGAAAATGGCAAATCGCAATCGCTGTACAAACTGCATGATTTAAGTTCAAAATCATATACAAAAAACCTCTAGAAATCACTCTGAAAAATGCTACAAAAATCGCTACCAAAAGTGCTCAGTGATAATGTTAGCAATTTGCCAGTGTTGCTTGCGAATTTTCGCCAAAATCATTTTTGCATCAAAAATGCTATTTTCGATTTTGAGAAAATATGGTCAAAGAAATTTGCAAAAAATTGGGAAAAAGTTGCTATTTTACAGCGAAAAGTGCGAGACCCGTTTTAGTGTGACAATTTGCAAAAAATTTGAAAAATCACAAATTTATTACAAAATAATTTTCGATGCCATTTTTGCTCGAAAGTCAAATTTTACAGTATTTTCATAAAAATGAATGCCAAAAGAAAAAAGGCATATCCGCTCATCATGGCAATTTGCGCTTTCTATTGAGTCCCAGCCCTTAAGATGTATGACTGTGCTAGACATCTCTCAGTCTTTGTACACAATGGCCTCAAATCACGGAGCATTATCAAACGTTTATTAAACACTTTATCAAACGTTTGATAATTTACCTCATGGGTAAAATCTCAAAAAGGTGTTATATATTTGTTAATCGTTTTATCAGTAAAACATTCGATAAATATATAACACCTTAGTGAATTCAAAATTAGATTTTACCCATGAGGTAATTTATCAAACGTTTATCAAACGTTTGATAAAGTGTTTGATAAAACTCCGTGAATTGAGGCCAATGTGAGAACCACGGGGCAAGCTACTATTTCTGCTACTTGTTATATCAACTGAAGCAGCCTCGTAATCTATGCCTAGTGCATCACAGTGATGCTCAAATACCCCTTTTTAAAATTCGAGTTTGGTCGAATTCGAATAGTAAATTATTCGAGGTCAGTCGAATATTCGAGTCGAATAATTTTTACTATTCGATTCGACCTCGGACTTCGAGCTCACTATTCGAGTCGGTATTCGAGCTAACTATTCGAGCTGACTATTCGAATTGGCCTTAAATAGCCTTCCAACACTTGTTTTGAGGGTGAATGATGCAAGAAACCTCTTTTTTTCCAAGTAACAACAGCAAGTGATTATGTGGGGATGTTCCTTTAAAAAAAAATGTGGAAAGAGAAGTTGTGTCCTTAATTTTGTTCAGTAGTGTTACTGTATATACTTGTTCTTCTTCTTCTTTATCTTTCTTCTTCTTCTTCTCGATCTTCTTCTTCTATATCTTCTTCTTCTTCTTCTATATCTTCTTCTTCTTCTTCTATATTGTCTTCTTCTTCTTCTTCTTCTTCTTCTTCTTCTTCTTCTTCATCTTCTTCTTCTTCTTCTTCTTCTTCTTCTTCTTCTTCTTCTTCATCATCATCTTCTTCATCATCTTCTTCTTCTTCTTCTTCTTCTTCTTCTTCTTCTTCTTCTTCTTCTTCTTCTTCTTCTTCTTCTTCTTCTTCTTCTTCTTCTTCTTCTTCTTCTTCTTCTTCTTCTTCTTCTTCTTCTTCTTCTTCATCTTCTTCTTCTTCTTCTTCTTCATCTTCTTCATCTTCTTCATCATCTTCTTCATCTTCTTCTTCTTCTTCTTCTTCTTCATCTTCTTCATCTTCTTCTTCTTCATCATCTTCTTCATCTTCTTCTTCTTCTTCATCTTCATCTTCTCCTTCCTTTTCAATATCGTCTTCTTCTTCTTCACGTATTTCTCTTTTCAATTTTTTTTTTAAAGAAATGCAGCTATTTTTGAGCGTAACAAATAGCTGGTGGGCGCACGCATGTTGGAAGCGCCATTGTATGTGCTCCCTGGCAGTGGAAACACAAAGACAGCAGGAGGTAAATTCAGCAGCAGGAGGAGGAGGATGAGTGTGTGGCAGCAGGCAGTCAATGAGGCAGGCAGCTCGCCGTGACATAATAGCCCTGGTACCTAGCGGTGATACCAGGGCTGTAAATAAACACAACAGGAGGTCCCAGACAGCGGTCGTGCAGCCCACATTGTGTCCAATACACAACTGGGACAACACAGTTTTCAACCCGGGCACCTCAGAAAAATTAAACCTTTTTTTTTTTTTTAATGGTTTGTTTGGTTTTTGGTTTTGCAACCAATATAGCTATTGTTTGACGTAATAGCTGGTGGCAGAGTGGCAGCAGAAGGTAAATCATCTGTGTACCCTGGCAGTGGGAAACACAGACAGACAGCAGCAGCAGGAGGAGGAATGGAGGAGTAGGCGAGCAGCTATTGTTTGACGTAATAGCTGGTGGCAGAGTGGCAGCAGAAGGTAAATCATCTGTGTACCCTGGCAGTGGGAAACACAGACAGACAGCAGCAGCAGCAGCAGGAGGAGGTATGGAGGAGCAGTGTGAGTGTGGCAGCAGGTAGGCAGCGTGACATAATAGCCCTGGTACCTAGCGGTGATACCAGGCCTGTAAATAAACACAACAGGAGGTCCCAGACAGCGGTCGTGCAGCCCACATTGTGTCCAATACACAACTGGGACAACACAGTTTTCAACCCGGGCACCTCAGAAAAATTAAACCTTTTTTTTTTTTTTAATGGTTTGTTTGGTTTTTGGTTTTGCAACCAATATAGCTATTGTTTGACGTAATAGCTGGTGGCAGAGTGGCAGCAGAAGGTAAATCATCTGTGTACCCTGGCAGTGGGAAACACAGACAGACAGCAGCAGCAGGAGGAGGAATGGAGGAGTAGGCGAGCAGCTATTGTTTGACGTAATAGCTGGTGGCAGAGTGGCAGCAGAAGGTAAATCATCTGTGTACCCTGGCAGTGGGAAACACAGACAGACAGCAGCAGCAGCAGCAGGAGGAGGTATGGAGGAGCAGTGTGAGTGTGGCAGCAGGTAGGCAGCGTGACATAATAGCCCTGGTACCTAGCGGTGATACCAGGGCTGTAAATAAACACAACAGGAGGTCCCAGACAGCGGTCGTGCAGCCCACATTGTGTCCAATACACAACTGGGACAACACAGTTTTCAACCCGGGCACCTCAGAAAAATTAAACCTTTTTTTTTTTTTTTAATGGTTTGTTTGGTTTTTGGTTTTGCAACCAATATAGCTATTGTTTGACGTAATAGCTGGTGGCAGAGTGGCAGCAGAAGGTAAATCATCTGTGTACCCTGGCAGTGGGAAACACAGACAGACAGCAGCAGCAGGAGGAGGAATGGAGGAGTAGGCGAGCAGCTATTGTTTGACGTAATAGCTGGTGGCAGAGTGGCAGCAGAAGGTAAATCATCTGTGTACCCTGGCAGTGGGAAACACAGACAGACAGCAGCAGCAGGAGGAGGAATGGAGGAGTAGGCGAGCAGCTATTGTTTGACGTAATAGCTGGTGGCAGAGTGGCAGCAGAAGGTAAATCATCTGTGTACCCTGGCAGTGGGAAACACAGACAGACAGCAGCAGCAGCAGCAGGAGGAGGTATGGAGGAGCAGTGTGAGTGTGGCAGCAGGTAGGCAGCGTGACATAATAGCCCTGGTACCTAGCGGTGATACCAGGGCTGTAAATAAACACAACAGGAGGTCCCAGACAGCGGTCGTGCAGCCCACATTGTGTCCAATACACAACTGGGACAACACAGTTTTCAACCCGGGCACCTCAGAAAAATTAAACCTTTTTTTTTTTTTTAATGGTTTGTTTGGTTTTTGGTTTTGCAACCAATATAGCTATTGTTTGACGTAATAGCTAGTGGCAGAGTGGCAGCAGAAGAAGGTAATTCTGTGTACGCTGGCAGTGGGAAACACAGACAGACAGCAGAAGGGCAGTACACAGCAGCCCACTGTAGGTGTAAAATGTGTGGCTGCAGGCGACGTAATAGTCAAAGTGAACCAGGCTGGCTTAGTGAGCAGGAGCCAGGAGGTGGTAAAGGGTGGTAAGGCACATTAACGATGGTTCCGGCAGCCAGTTCATGTCCCCCTCTCGCCGACAACAGGGGCCAGGAACTCGCCTTCCACCCACGCCTGGTTCATCTTGAGAAACGTCAGTCTGTCCACAGACTTGTGAGACAGACGTGAGCGTTTCTCGGTGACCACGCCACCAGCTGCACTGAAGCAGCGCTCGGACAGCACGCTGGAAGGGGGGCAGGACAGCACTTCCAGGGCGTACTGCGCCAGCTCGCTCCAGATCTCCATGCGCTTGACCCAATACTCCATGGGATCAACAGGGGCATCGCTGTCAAGCCCGCTGTACGACCCCATGTAGTCAGCCACCATGCGGGTCAGGCGCTGGCTGTGACCGGAGGAGGATGCTGCTGCATGCATCTCCTCTCTAGTCACTGCTGCCGGAGCCTCTACAGTCCTGTAGAGCTCGTGGCTGAGAGACAGCAGGTCTGTGGGGCGCTTGCTGCTGCTGGATGCAGGCACCTGCTGCTGCCTCTGTGCTGGCTGCTGGACAGTGGGGGTGGAAGGCTGGGGGAAGGCTTCCTCCAAGCGCTCAACAAGGGCCTGCTGCAAGCTCCTTATTTGTTGCGCTGGGTCTCCTCCTGCAGGCGGCAGGAACTGGCTCAACTTCCCCTTGAGGCGTGGGTCCAACATCATGCTGATCCAGATGTCCTCCCTCTGCTTCATCTGGATCACCCTGGGGTCCCTGCGCAGGCACGTCAGCATGTGCGCTGCCATTGGGAAGAGGCGGGCCACGTCTGCTGGCACATCGACGTCAGTGCTGTCCTCATCCTCCTCCTCTGCCGCCTCATCCTCTCTCCACCCCCGCACCAACTCAGCTGCGCTGTGCTGATCCCCCTCATCAGCAGCCAGGTCAGGGACCTCCACCAAGTCCTCCTCCTCCTCCCCCTCAGAGGTGGACTGCGCAGCTGGTTGCCGCTCCTGCTGGTCCAAGGCTGCCGCTCCCTGTTCCAGCAAAGCATCGAGGGCCCTGTTCAGCAGAGAAACCAGGGGCACCCACTCGCAGACCATAGCATGGTCCCTGCTCACCATGTTTGTGGCCTGCAGGAAGGGAGCCAGCACTAAGCACACCTGCTGCATGTGCCTCCAGTCATCATCGGGGACGATGGACGGGAAGTTGCTGGTCTTGTCCCTTCTCAGAGCTGCGGAAACAGTGGCCAGGGCAAGGTACTGTTTGACAGCGCGCCTCTGTTCAACCAGACGCTCCAACATCGCCAGGGTGGAGTTCCAGCGAGTCGGAACGTCAAGGATCAGCCGATGGCGTGGCAGATCCAGCTCCTTTTGCACGTCTTCCAGGCTCGCACAGGCTGCAGCCGAGCGCCGGAAGTGACGCACAACATTCCTTGCCGTTTCCAGCAGTTCGCCCATCCCCTGGTAGGTGCGCAGGAACTTCTGCACCACCAGGTTCAGCACGTGGGCAAGACAGGGGATGTGGGTCAGGTTTCCCCTGTCTATTGCGGCAACCAGATTGGCCCCATTGTCGGCCACCACCTCTCCGACTCTGAGGCCTCTGGGGGTCAGCCAAATCCTCTCCTGCTCCTGGAGTTTGGCCAACACATGGGTTGCCGTCAGCTTGGTCTTCCCAAGGCTGACCAAGTGCAGCAGCGCTTGGCAGTGGCGGGCCTTCACGCTGCTGCTGAGGCGGGGGGTTTGGCCAGGTGTGCCGGAGGATGGCAGAGGATCGGAGGAACCTGCTGCAGTTCCCCTGAGCCTGCGGGGTGGCACCACCCACTGTGTTGCTGCTGCTGCTGTGCCCACTGCTGCTCTCCCATCCTCACCCCCTTCCACCAAGCTGACCCAGTGGACAGTGAAGGACAGGTAGCGGCCTGTCCCGAAGCGGCTGCTCCAGGAGTCCATGGTGACGTGGACCCTTTCACCAACCGCGTGCTCCAGCCCTCGCTCCACATTGGCCATCACAAAGCGGTGCAGTGCAGGAATGGCCTTGCGGGAGAAAAAGTGTCTGCTGGGGAGCTGCCAGTCTGGGGCTGCGCAAGCAAGCAGCGCACGAATGTCGCTCCCCTCCTGCACGAGCGTGTACGGCAGGAGTTGGGAGAACATGGCCCGTGCCAGCAAGCCGTTCAGCTGCCGCACGCGACGGCTGCTGGGAGGCAGAGCCCTAACCACCCCCTGGAAGGACTCGCTCAAAAGGCTCTGGCGTGGCCTTTTGCTGACACGGGAATCAGCAGACACAGCAGAGGAGGCCACTGAGGACTGGCTGCCAGAACAGGCCTCAGTGTCGGCGGCAGGAGTTGCAGAGGGGGGAGGAGCAGTGCGTTTCCGCACTCCTGCTGGTGCTGCTGGAGGAGCAGGAGGGCGGGTGGCTGCTGTTGCTGCTGCTGCTGCTGAAGGCTGTGCAGTGATGGGTGTGGTGCCACTGCCAGCACCAGATGCCTTCAGCCTCTGGAACTCCTCATGCTGGTGGAAATGTTTAGCCGCAAGGTGGTTGATGAGCGAGCTGGTGCTGAACTTTAAGGGGTCTGCACCTCTGCTCAACTTCCGCTGACAGTGGTTGCAAGTGGCGTACTTGCTGTACACAGTGGGCATGGTGAAAAAGCGCCAGATTGGTGACAGAAACATCCCCCTACGGCATGGAAGCGCTGCTGCCTGTCTCCCTGTGGTGGTTGGGGGGGGGCTTGGGTGCGGCTGGTGGTGGTACTGGCTGATGCTGCTGCTGCTGCTGCTGAGCCTGAGACACCAGCAGGGTGTGGGACGCTGCCAATGCTTGCAATGATGCGCCTCCTTGCAAGGCCCACAAGCGCATCCTCCTCCTCCTCCTCCTCAGAGCTGCTGAGGACGACATCCCCTGGAGGTGGTGGCACCCAGTCTCTGTCTGTCACCGGGTCATCATCATCATGCCCCTCCTGAAACATGTCCTGCTGGGATGATGACCCCCCAAACTCCTCTCCTGATGCATGGATGGGACGCTTGACTGTCGCCACAGTCTTGCTGTCCAATCCCTCCTCCCCCAAAGTGCCCATCAGCATCTCCTCCTCAAAATCGCCAACAACAGCAGACAATACCCTGATGGTGCCTGGGGTAAAAAGACTGCTGAGTGACAGGTCGGCGACTGATGGTGAACTGGCCTCCTCCCCAGGCCCTGCTGGGCGGCTGCTGCGAACAGGGGTGGTGGTGGTGGTGGTGGTGGTGAGGGTGGAGGCCTCGGATGCAGAGCTGATGGCGGAATGCTCATCCTCCGTCATGAGTTGCACCACAGTGTCTGCATCCTTTTCCTCAATGGGACGTTTCCGACCCGGCTGGAGGAAAATGGGAGCAGGTGCTACACGCTGCTGCTGCTGTGTCTCTGCAGCGTGAGTTGCAGATGCTCCTGCTGGGCGGCGCCCAAGGCGTCCACGGCCAGTGGCTATGGGAGGAATGTTAGCCACTGACGCTGCTGCTGCTGCTGCGGAACTGTGCATGGTGGCGCGCCCGCGGCCGCGGCTTGCCACAATGCTGCTCCCTCTCCTCCTGATTCCCTTGCTGCCCTTCCCCTTGCCCAAACCGCGCTGGCTGCCACTTCCAGACATCTTCAATGTTTTGGGCGTATAGACAAAAGTTTTTTAAAAGGGCGGGTGAAAAGTGGGGTACTTTAATGGAGTGGGTTGGTTGGTGAGGTGACTGAGTGAGTGTCCCCTAGTACAGTAAGTAAGTAGTAACAGTCAGGAAGTACAACTAGCAGTTACAATAATCAGTAGTAATCACAAGTAAATTTAGTGTGTGTACACTCAGACAGTGAGTGCACGCACGCAGGAGCTAGTAGCCTATGAACACAGTGACTGAGTGTCCTAGACTCCTAGTACAGTAAGAGTAAGTAGTAACAGTAAGTACAACTAACTAATTACGATAATCAATCAGCGATCAGAAGGAAATGGAGTGTGGGTGGTGTGTGTACACTCAGACAGTGAGTGACCGCACGCAGGAGCTAGTAGCCTATGAACACAGTGACTGAGTGTCCTAGACTCCTAGTACAGTAAGAGTAAGTAGTAACAGTAAGTAGAACTAACTAATTACAATAATCAATCAGCGATCAGAAGGAAATGGAGTGTGGGTGTGTGTACACTCAGACAGTGAGTGCACGCACGCAGGAGCTAGTAGCCTATGAACACAGTGACTGAGTGTCCTAGACTCCTAGTACAGTAAGAGTAAGTAGTAACAGTAAGTAGAACTAACTAATTACAATAATCAATCAGCGATTAGAAGGAAATGGAGTGTGGGTGGTGTGTGTACACTCAGACAGTGAGTGACCGCACGCAGGAGCTAGTAGCCTATGAACACAGTGACTGAGTGTCCTAGACTCCTAGTACAGTAAGAGTAAGTAGTAACAGTAAGTAGAACTAACTAATTACAATAATCAATCAGCGATCAGAAGGAAATGGAGTGTGGGTGGTGTGTGTACACTCAGACAGTGAGTGACCGCACGCAGGAGCTAGTAGCCTATGAACACAGTGACTGAGTGTCCTAGACTCCTAGTACAGTAAGAGTAAGTAGTAACAGTAAGTAGAACTAACTAATTACAATAATCAATCAGCGATCAGAAGGAAATGGAGTGTGGGTGTGTGTACACTCAGACAGTGAGTGCACGCACGCAGGAGCTAGTAGCCTATGAACACAGTGACTGAGTGTCCTAGACTCCTAGTACAGTAAGAGTAAGTAGTAACAGTAAGTAGAACTAACTAATTACAATAATCAATCAGCGATCAGAAGGAAATGGAGTGTGGGTGTGTGTACACTCAGACAGTGAGTGCACGCACGCAGGAGCTAGTAGCCTATGAACACAGTGACTGAGTGTCCTAGACTCCTAGTACAGTAAGAGTAAGTAGTAACAGTAAGTACAACTAACTAATTACGATAATCAATCAGCGATCAGAAGGAAATAGAGTGTGGGTGGTGTGTGTACACTCAGACAGTGAGTGACCGCACGCAGGAGCTAGTAGCCTATGGACAGTGACTGAGTGTCCTAGACTCCTAGTACAGTAAGAGTAAGTAGTAACAGTAAGTAGAACTAACTAATTACAATAATCAATCAGCGATCAGAAGGAAATGGAGTGTGGGTGTGTGTACACTCAGACAGTGAGTGCACGCACGCAGGAGCTAGTAGCCTATGAACACAGTGACTGAGTGTCCTAGACTCCTAGTACAGTAAGAGTAAGTAGTAACAGTAAGTAGAACTAACTAATTACAATAATCAATCAGCGATCAGATGGAAATGGAGTGTGGGTGGTGTGTGTACACTCAGACAGTGAGTGACCGCACGCAGGAGCTAGTAGCCTATGGACAGTGACTGAGTGTCCTAGACTCCTAGTACAGTAAGAGTAAGTAGTAACAGTAAGTAGAACTAACTAATTACAATAATCAATCAGCGATCAGAAGGAAATGGAGTGTGGGTGGTGTGTGTACACTCAGACAGTGAGTGACCGCACGCAGGAGCTAGTAGCCTATGGACAGTGACTGAGTGTCCTAGACTCCTAGTACAGTAAGAGTAAGTAGTAACAGTAAGGGCCCTTTTCCACCTGCAATCGCTAGCATTCACGCTGAACGCTAGCGATTGCTGAATCGCAAAACCGGCGATTCCCCCGACGTTTGCGGCCGCGATTTTGCTATGCTATGCACTGCATAGCAAAATCGCGGCAATTATCGCTCCGCCGCGCGTTCGCGTTCCCCGCAAAAACGAATCGCGGTAGTGGAAATGACCTACCGCGATTCCCATGTTAAAAAGCAAACCGTAGCGATTGTAAAATCGCTAGCGGTTTGCGTTTTTGCGATTCAGCATCGCAAACGCCGCTAGTGGAAAAGGGCCCTAAGTAGAACTAACTAATTACAATAATCAATCAGCGATCAGAAGGAAATGGGGTGTGGGTGTGTGTACACTCAGACAGTGAGTGCACGCACGCAGGAGCTAGTAGCCTATGGACAGTGACTGAGTGTCCTAGACTCCTAGTACAGTAAGAGTAAGTAGTAACAGTAAGTAGAACTAACTAATTACGATAATCAATCAGCGATCAGAAGGAAATAGAGTGTGTGTTGTGTGTGTACACTCAGACAGTGAGTGCAGTGCGCACACGCAGGAGCTAGTAGCCTATATGAACAGTGACAGTGAGTGTCCCTACGGGTACAGTAAGAGTAAGTAGTAAGTAAGTACAACTAACTAACAATAATCTATCAGTAATCAGAAGGAAATAGAGTGTGTGTACACACAGACAGTGAGTGAGTGCACACACGCAGGAGCTAGCTAGTAGCCTATAAACAGTGACAGTCAGTGAGTGTCCTACTCCTAGTACAGTATAACTACAATACTATTAGTAAAGGACAGCAGAAATACTGGTATAGATGAGAGAAATAAACAGAGGACAGCTGCCCACAGAGGCAAGGCCCCCCTGAGGCCTAAACCTGTAAGCTTGCAGCAGCTGCCTGTCTCTAATGTAACACACAAGCTACTAACTAAAATACAATGTCTATCTAACTAACAACAATATAGGTGTATATGGCAGGTGTAGGTGAGCAAAAACGCTAGGTAAATGATCACAATAGAGCACTTGCTAAGCCAAAGCACAAAGGAGCAACTCTCTCTCTGTACAAGTCTCAGGCAAGCATGGAGAAACGGAACATGGCGGCCGCTATTTATAGGGTAGGGGCTGGCCAGGGTCCCCCTCTGTGATTGGCTGCCGTCAGAGGGCCTGGGAGCCCTCTGATTGGCTCTAAGGACATCAATCTGGGCTATGACGCTATTCGAGCTCGGTACCGAGCTCGAATAGCGCCGGGTTGCTCGAATAGCTCGAATAGTGAATGGGCTATTCGAGTGTACTCGGATAGCCCATTCGAATAGCTACAGCTATTCGGAGCTCGAATACCGAGCTCGAATAGCTGAAAAAGAGCTCGAATATTCGAGCTACTCGAATATTCGAGCTCTGCTGAGCACCACTAGTGCATCATCGCCCATAACTGATCTCTACCCTTCACAAGGTGAAAGTAACCATATAACCATGAAACCAGATAATGGAATATTTTCACTAACAACCAGCTGCCTTAGAACTAAGCCGAATATAAAGCCATTGTATAATATATTAATGCAAGGTTTGTTAATTAGAGCCAGGCAGCACAATGAGAAACCTACTTACCGTGTCCCTGGAATGGAAGGTAATAATTTGCTGCTTACGGTCGGTATTAATTCCGTGCATAAATTGTATAAATGCCAGTCTGTGGGTAAATGGGGTGCAGTATTTACAAAATCCAAGACGGCTGAAAAAATGAGATGAAATAAAGGAATGGGATGACATCTACAAGTAGAATTTGCTATGAAAATTCTTTTCACGCCTCTGATTAATATTTCCTAACTAAATGTTAGGATAATTGGTAGTAACATGTTAAAGGTAAAGGCTATACAGAGGTCCATGTTTCCAACTTATTCAATCACACAAACCTGCCAGCATCTATTGACCGCAAGTGTGCTGGCTGGCCCTGCTGTCACTTCTCTCTTACTTCCCCTGCCCGGTATAGGTAGCCACAGGTGTCCCTAAATACTGAGTGTACCTCTGGCTACCTAATACTAAGTAGCTAGAGGTGCCGCCAGGTATTAGGTAGCTAGAGGTGCCCCCAATTAATGGGAGATCTTATCAGTGGAATGCAGAGACCTGGGTGAGTAACCTCTCATTTATGCTCTACTTGGGACTCTGCATAGGGAAGGAGAAAGCACTAGGGGGGAGGAGTGAGCCACCTTTCCATCATTTGGCGCCTGTAGGCACAAGCCTACAGTGCCTTATGGTAAATCCAGCCCTGCTGAATGATAAACTCCTGATTGATTCTGGACAGTTTATTGATCAGCGGCATGATCAGACGAATTGTAGGGGAAGAAATCACCCGGCTACGTAAAACTAGCTAGTATAGTCGTTTTGATCAAATTTTTGCTAAAATCTGATGAAGTGGTGCAAAGTTGTAAATTGGAACTTAAGCAATGAATTTCTGAAATTCTGATTACCAATTCCACAGAATTTACGATTTCTGTTTTCTGTGTTGACTCTGCTTTCTCTGATTGGTCAAATGCTTCCGAGTTCTGTAAATGGACTAAATTTACCGAGCTGCGGTAACGTGGTATTTTCACAGAAATCCGTTTTTTGTTTTCTGATATCCGATCGGAAATCCGTACTTTCATTTCCGTGGAACACAAATGAGCATCCCTACACCTACCCCAAGGCACAGCTACCTAATGTAAGCACAGATGTATGTTCATACAGGGTCCACATACCTCTGTGTATTGCCTGTTCCTCTCCTCGTTCCCCACAGCCCCTTAATCACTGTTAAGGGGAATTTATGGAGGAAGGAAGTGGAGAGAATGGGAGGGTGATAGGAAGGAACATTGTTGTAGACTTTCATCTTCCTGTCTGAAAAGGTAGCTGATCTTTTTCAAGAAGTAATAATTACAGGGACTGGGAGAACAAAGAGAGGAACGGACAACACACAGAGGTATGTGGATCCAGTATAAGCATACTTTTGTGCTTATCTTAGGTAGCTTTGGCCTCTGGTCAGGTATCCTCTAAAGAGAGTCTGAAGCAAGTTAAAAAATCGCTTTTTAGCTTATAATCAACATGAGCATGCTTGCCCCTGCTAAAACGCCGCTTGAGGCAGGGCTAACGGCCACAGCCGTGCCTCTCAGCGCGTCTATCAGCGCTGATCGCCGCCTCTCCCCCGCCCCTCTCAGTCTTCCTTCACTGAGAGGGGTGGTGGAGAGGCGGAGATCCGCCACTGACAGACGCACATGGAGGCAGGGCTACAGCCATTAGCTCTGCCTCCATGAGCAGCAAAATCTACGACCAAGTTGGTCGTGGATTTTGCAGGGGGGGGGGATTTGGGGGGTAAAGACCCCTCGTTCAGCCGCGGGATAGCGGTGATTTAGCTGGGGCAAGCATGCCCATGTTGATTATAAGCTAAAGAGCCATTTTTTAACTCACTTCAGAGCCTCTTTAAGAAATGCCGTCATCTATTAAGGATTCAAGTGCCTGGGCTGCTAAACCACTTGGGTTACACACTGTAATCTTTCATAGTCATTGGCCCATATCGTATCAACTTTTCTCCTGAGCCTTCTCCATGGAGAAATGTTTAAACCTTACCAATAAAATACCTTTAAAGCTCCCAGCAAGCAAGTAATAACTAATAATATGTTTTATATTACCCTTTACCTCATTTTTAGTACTTTTTCAATTCATAAGTACTTGTAACATACCAGTCAACTTGTACCCCTCCCACTTTGGTTGTCCTTTAAGGCTGACTTAATTTTTGTGTTAGGTCTTCTTCAAAAAAAGGTGAATTTAAGAGCCCAGCAGTTTTATTCTTCTGCCTAATATTGTCTTAATTATATACAATACAATACAATAACATTTCTATAGCGCTTTTCTCCCATAGGACTCAAAGCGCTTAGGCTCTCTCAGATTCAGTAATTAGCAGGATGAAGTATTCACACAACAAAAGTTATATTTCTGCAAATGCCAAACTGAACAGGTGGGTTTTCAGTCTGGATTTAAACACGTCCAGGGATGGAGCTGTCCTGATCTGTTGAGGTAAGGAGTTCCAAAACGTAGGGGCAGCATGACAGAAGGCTCTGGGACCAAAAGTTTCCAAGTGGACTCTGGTTATGACTAGATTATTAGAACCTGTTGATCTGAGAATGCGGGGATTGCTACGCAGCTGCAACATATCTTTCATGTATCCAGGGCCTAAATTATTCAGGGATTTAAATGTCAGTAGGCCGATCTTGAATAGGACCCTCCATTCTATAGGTAGCCAGTGAAGGGAGTGCAGGACTGGCGTTATGTGGCAGTGACGGGGTTGGTTGGTTAGCAGTCTGGCAGCAGTATTCTGTATCAGCTGTAGTCGGTACAAGACCTTTTTTGGAAGGCCAGTGTAGAGAGCATTGCAGTAGTCCAGTCGGGATGTGATGAAGGCGTGGACTAAGGTTGGCAGATCTTCTGGGGTATGAGGTGCTTGATTTTTGCAATGTTCTTCAGGTGAAAATAGGATGATTTCACCACAGCAGAGATTTGAGTTCTGAACTTTAAATCCCAATCAATTAGAACTCCCAGGCTACGCACATGATCAGAGCTGTGCAGATCCGTGCTTCCTATTCCCAGTGGTGAAGACTGCAAGTTAAGTTGTTTTGTTATCATGCTCTGCCCTCCTATCAGAAGGACTTCAGTTTTGTCTGCATTTAGTTTCAGCCAGTTGTCATTCATCCATTGCTGTAGTTCGCGTAAGCGTTCGCCCCATAGAATATGATGGGGTGACTGTCGAAATTACGTGGAATAGCAGATGTGCAAACTAGATCAAAGGAAGCTCATCCAAAGGTCTGATTGGTTGTCGGCCAGATCACATCACCCATGTATGTCTGCTTTAACATCATCTGTCATTGCTGGCGCATGTATGTCTGTTTTACCATCAGCTGTCATTGCTGGCGCATGTATGTCTGCTTTACTATCATCTGTCATTGCTGGCGCACGCATTTCTGCTTTACATCATCTGTCATTGCTGGTGCATGTATGTCTGCTTTACATCATCTGTCATTGCTGGTGCATGTATGTCTGCTTTACTATCATCTGTCATTGCTGGCGCATGTATGTCTGCTTTACTATCATCTGTCATTGCTGGTGAATGTATGTCTGCTTTACATCATCTGTCATTGCTGGTGCATGTATGTCTGCTTTACATCATCTGTCATTGCTGGCGCATGTATGTCTGCTTTACTATCATCTGTCATTGCTGGTGAATGTATGTCTGCTTTACATCATCTGTCATTGCTGGTGCATGTATGTCTGCTTTACATCATCTGTCATTGCTGGCGCATGTATGTCTGCTTTACTATCATCTGTCATTGCTGGTGCATGTATGTCTGCTTTACTATCATCTGTCATTGCTGGCGCATGTATGTCTGCTTTACTATCATCTGTCATTGCTGGTGAATGTATGTCTGCTTTACATCATCTGTCATTGCTGGTGCATGTATGTCTGCTTTACATCATCTGTCATTGCTGGTGCATGTATGTCTGCTTTACTATCATCTGTCATTGCTGGCGCATGTATGTCTGCTTTACTATCATCTGTCATTGCTGGTGAATGTATGTCTGCTTTACATCATCTGTCATTGCTGGTGCATGTATGTCTGCTTTACTATCATCTGTCATTGCTGGCGCATGTATGTCTGTTTTACCATCAGCTGTCATTGCTGGCGCATGTATGTCTGTTTTACCATCAGCTGTCATTGCTGGCGCATGTATGTCTGTTTTACCATCAGCTGTCATTGCTGGCGCATGTATGTCTGCTTTACATCATCTGTCATTGCTGGCGCATGTATGTCTGCTTTACTATCATCTGTCATTGCTGGTGAATGTATGTCTGCTTTACATCATCTGTCATTGCTGGTGCATGTATGTCTGCTTTACTATCATCTGTCATTGCTGGCGCATGTATGTCTGCTTTACTATCATCTGTCATTGCTGGTGAATGTATGTCTGCTTTACATCATCTGTCATTGCTGGCGCATGTATGTCTGCTTTACTATCATCTGTCATTGCTGGTGCATGTATGTCTGCTTTACATCATCTGTCATTGCTGGCGCATGTATGTCTGCTTTACTATCATCTGTCATTGCTGGTGCATGTATGTCTGCTTTACATCAACTATCATTGCTGGTGCATGTATGTTTGCTTTACCATCATCTGTCATTGCTGGTGTATGTATGTCTGCTTTACCATCATCGCTCATTGCTGGTGCATGTATGTCTGCTTTACCATCATCTCTCATTGCTAGAGCATGCATGTCTGCTTTACCAACATCTTTCATTGCTAGTGCATGCATGTCTGCATTAACATCATCTGTCATTGCTAGTTCTTGCATGTCTGCTTTACCATCATCATTCATTTCTAGTGCATGCATGTCTGCTTTAACATCATCTGTCATTGCTGGCGCATGTATGTCTGTTTTACCATCAGCTGTCATTGCTGGCGCATGTATGTCTGCTTTACTATCATCTGTCATTGCTGGTGCATGTATGTCTGCTTTACATCAACTATCATTGCTGGTGCATGTATGTTTGCTTTACCATCATCTGTCATTGCTGGTGTATGTATGTCTGCTTTACCATCATCGCTCATTGCTGGTGCATGTATGTCTGCTTTACCATCATCTCTCATTGCTAGAGCATGCATGTCTGCTTTACCAACATCTTTCATTGCTAGTGCATGCATGTCTGCATTAACATCATCTGTCATTGCTAGTTCTTGCATGTCTGCTTTACCATCATCATTCATTTCTAGTGCATGCATGTCTGCTTTAACATCATCTGTCATTGCTGGCGCATGTATGTCTGTTTTACCATCAGCTGTCATTGCTGGCGCATGTATGTCTGCTTTACTATCATCTGTCATTGCTGGTGAATGTATGTCTGCTTTACTATCATCTGTCATTGCTGGCGCATGTATGTCTGGTTTACCATCATCTGTCATTGCTGGTGCATGTATGTCTGCTTTACATCATCTGTCATTGCTGGCGCATGTATGTCTGCTTTACATCATCTTTCATTGCTGGCGCATGTATGTCTGCTTTACATCATCTTTCATTGCTGGCGCATGTATGTCTGCTTTACATCATCTGTCATTGCTGGCGCATGTATGTCTGCTTTACTATCATCTGTCATTGCTGGTGCATGTATGTCTGCTTTACATCATCTGTCATTGCTGGCGCATGTATGTCTGCTTTACATCATCTTTCATTGCTGGCGCATGTATGTCTGCTTTACATCATCTTTCATTGCTGGCGCATGTATGTCTGCTTTACATCATCTGTCATTGCTGGCGCATGTATGTCTGCTTTACTATCATCTGTCATTGCTGGCGCATGTATGTCTGCTTTACATCATCTGTCATTGCTGGCGCATGTATGTCTGCTTTACATCAACTATCATTGCTGGCGCATGTATGTCTGCTTTACATCATCTGTCATTGCTGGCGCATGTATGTCTGCTTTACTATCATCTGTCATTGCTGGCGCATGTATGTCTGCTTTACATCATCTGTCATTGCTGGCGCATGTATGTCTGCTTTACATCATCTGTCATTGCTGGTGCATGTATTTCTGCTTTACATCATCTGTCATTGCTGGCGCATGTATGTCTGCTTTACTATCATCTGTCATTGCTGGCGCATGTATGTCTGCTTTACATCATCTTTCATTGCTGGTGCATGTATGTCTGCTTTACATCAACTATCATTGCTGGCGCATGTATGTTTGCTTTACCATCATCTGTCATTGCTGGTGCATGTATGTCTGCTTTACCATCATCGCTCATTGCTGGTGCATGTATGTCTGCTTTACCATCATCTCTTATTGCTAGAGCATGCATGTCTGCTTTACCAACATCTTTCATTGCTAGTGCATGCATGTCTGCTTTACATCATCTGTCATTGCTAGAGCTTGCATGTCTGCTTTACCATCATCATTCATTTGCTGGCGCATGTATGTCTGTTTTACCATCATCTGTCATTGCTGGTGCATGTATGTCTGCTTTACTATCATCTGTCATTGCTGGCGCATGTATGTCTGCTTTACTATCATCTGTCATTTCTGGTGCATGTATGTCTGCTTTACTATCATCTGTCATTGCTGGTGCATGTATGTCTGCTTTACATCATCTGTCATTGCTGGCGCATGTATGTCTGCTTGACATCATCTTTCATTGCTGGTGCATGTATGTCTGCTTTACTATCATCTGTCATTGCTGGCGCATGTATGTCTGCTTTACATCATCTGTCATTGCTGGCGCATGTATGTCTGCTTGACATCATCTTTCATTGCTGGTGCATGTATGTCTGCTTTACTATCATCTGTCATTGCTGGCGCATGTATGTCTGCTTTACATCATCTGTCATTGCTGGTGCATGTATGTCTGCTTTACATCAACTATCATTGCTGGCGCATGTATGTTTGCTTTACCATCATCTGTCATTGCTGGTGCATGTATGTCTGCTTTACCATCATCGCTCATTGCTGGTGCATGCATGTCTGCTTTACCAACATCTTTCATTGCTAGTGCATGCATGTCTGCTTTACATCATCTGTCATTGCTAGAGCTTGCATGTCTGCTTTACCATCATCATTCATTTGCTGGCGCATGTATGTCTGTTTTACCATCATCTCTCATTGCTAGAACATGCATGTCTGCTTTACCAACATCATTCATTTCTAGTGCATGCATGTCTGCTTTAACATCATCTGTCATTGCTAGAGCTTGCATGTCTGCTTTACCATCATCATTCATTTCTAGTGCATGCATGTCTGCTTTAACATCATCTGTCATTGCTGGCGTGCTAATGCATACTGTACAGTTCCACCTAAAGCTGGGCAGAATTCAATTCATAAATCACCAAGTCCCAATCCATCCGTTAAAACAATATATTTGACAATTTAATATATCATGCTGCGACTGTTTAGTTAAGGCGTTTTCATTGTTTGACCTCACTTTTAATTAGAGAGTAAATTATTAATGCCATTTGATAGGAGACAAACTACTTTGGAGCTGTGCTATTCTCCAGGCCAGGAACCTGAAACTCCGCATACAAGTTTTATAAATCTCAAATAAAACACAAGTGGCCAGAGGACAAACAATTTACATTTACAGCTTCCCGAAAAGCCCCATCTATCAACAGTTTGCTTCTAATCAAATTGCTTGCAGTTTTTACACAGATTTAAACATAACTAGCTGTGTCACTGTTTTCATTCACTGTGAATTTATAAACCTCCATTTAATCATCTGTTATCTGAGAGAGACAGGGGAGTCATTTACTACAAGCAAATGATTCCTCTGTCCCACAGTCTGATGTTATTTATAAACAAAGTCAAATTAGGTTACCTTACCGTGGTTATTGTTGACGTCACTACACAGAGGAATTCTGGGATAGCACATGCTATTCACTGGTTCCATTTAGCCAGCCCTTAGTTCATCCAAGAAGTACACTGATCCACAAAAGACACAACACCTTTCACATGTGTGAAAGTGAGCCTCTTACTTTCTTATTCACAAAAACTGAGTTAAGTCAGATTTGTTAAACAAGCCATATTAGGTTACTTTTGCTACACGCCTCATGTCAAAGAAATGTGTTATTTCTGAGATATGGAAACATCGGGACACATCAGGGACATGAAAATCTTAAAGGGAACTAAGTGCCATTTTTTTCCTGCAGTCTCCTGGTTTCTAATAGCTATAGGAGCTGCCATGCCCCCTCCCCCCCCTTCTATCTGCCCTTATTTATCCAGGGGCAGGTGTGGAGATAGCATCTGTGACTTCTCTAAACTCATTGAAAAACAGTGTTCTATCTCCCCACCTCCCCTGCTGATGAAAGCTTTTGTTTGTTCTCAGCTAATGTGTGCAATAACAAAATGTAATCAGGCCATATCTGCCTTAAATTTCTGTGGTCAGGCAGGTAGAGTAATAAAAGCCTCTGCTAAACTTTTAAATGTAAAAAGAAGAAGGAAAATTGAAGCTTTTTTTATTAATGAGCCACGTTGTTGCCATGTACTTTAATGTGCTATTGAGATGCCCTGGGTGCTAAAAATGGTGATTGGTTCACTTTAAGGGACCAGGGGGTATAACTATAGTGTACACCGGGCTCCCAGCAAAGATCTGCTCATCTTTCAGGCCCCCTAGCGGGAGCCATGTTCTAACTGGTTTCCAGGTGAGTGGTTACACTGAACTGAAGAGGAGCGAGGAGGACCTGTCCTGTCTCTGCGACACTACCGCCACTCTGCATTTGACTCTTACCTTGCTCACAGGATTGGGACCTTTACCCCCATAACACATGTTGCCACTATGCTCCCCGTTACACACCCAGTGGCAACATTCATACATAACATGTGCCACTGGTAAACAAGACTGCAAAATATCTCCCTGTAATTAGTGCCAGGATTTCCACCCTATAACATGTGCCACTGTTCTCCCCCCTTATCCCCATAAATGCAGTGTGAAATGCAGTGTGGCACAGGCTAGCGTGGCATAGTTACCTACTCTGGCAGCTGATAACTGTTCCATGTTGGTGTGCCATTGCAGTGCTGCCGCAGTGCCGGCCAATCAGAATGCGGCCATAGGTGGATTTCAACATCAACAGCTGTGGTCGGCACCATCTGTATATAAGCTCTTTTATTAATTAAAAAGACACATGACAGCAAACAGCAACGTTTCGGAGGACAACCTCCTTTCTCAAGCTCTATCAGTGTCTACAATACATGCATTTTACATTTCCTTTTATAGCTATTAAGATGGAGGACTAGCCAATCATATGTCCGCATCGCCCTGTGGCGACCAATCCCCGTTCACCTTAACCCGCGGACCTGATGGGGAACTTCTTTCCAAAACTAAACGGACATGGCACATCGAACTTGAAGACAACCGGGGTGCGTGTTCAAACACAAGTGTTCATAGGTGGATTTCAATGCAAGTTTATTTCAGCACTCTAGACAGCAAGGCCCCTATAAGCAGTGAGAATAGTGAATAAAATTCAGCACCTCTAAATATATTATTGTTAAAACGGACCTAAACTCAGAACATCCTCTGTGCTCTAAAAGATAAACAACAACATAATAACCTTTAAGATAGTCATGATAGTCTTTAAGTTAGACATGGGTATGTACCGTGCCTAGAGCACACAATTAATTATGCTGTGTTCCTTTTTTTCTTTCTCTGCCTGAAAGAGTTAAATATCAGGTATGTAAGTGGCTGTCTCAGTCCTGACTCAGACAGGAAGTGACTACAGTGTGACCCTCACTGATAAGAAATTCCAACTACAGTATAAAACACTTTTCTAGCAGAAAATACCTTCTGAGAGCAGGAAAGAGATAAAAATGTTCAATAGTTTGTAGATTTTAGCTCTGGCAGACTTAAATGAATGTCGCATTTAGAAAAAAATAATAAAACAGTTAAAACTTAAAAAGTAGATTTAAACATAAGATAAAACTGTGGAATATCTTAAAAAGTTATTTTTAGGAGAAGGAAGATAGATACAATCGTTTATTTCATTCGTTTATTTTTGCCTTGGGTGTCCTTGAAAGAAAAGCTTTCATTTGTTACAGCTGATACAAATCCAGCAATAAATCTGCAGTGATTCTACTTCCTGCTTTCATGGAAGCAAACATAGGGTAAACATCCTGTGTTTACAAAGTATCTGGTCTGCCGAGGTAGCCAGATGACACAGCTGAGAGATCAAATTACAGTTGTGATGGGTCACAGATGAGAGGGAATTAGACTGGCTAAACTCTCTAATTACATACAGGGTACATGTCTCTATGTTTTCCTTCTGTCCTGTGCAAGAGTTCAGGTCCAATTTAACAGTGTCTAGGGCTCTAGGCGGAGTTTTAGGTAAGTGAAAGACGCTACGCTGGCTTCTGCAATACCAGAAAGTGATACATGAGCAACACATATATAGTTACGCTCTTCATCACCCCTTTAGTGATGTTGGATGCTGATGCCACAATTGTTTATTTCCTTGTAAATAACTGTCTCCTAGCTATAAAATGATCATTGTAACTGCTTTCGGAATTTTTTTCTTCTTTGATGGGAGTCCCCCTTTAAGTTAAAATATATCGACTATCTTGTTGTCCTTCTCATTTATGGCGGGTTTTAGGCTGGCAAGTGCTGCATGTTTTTAATCTTTAAGTCCCACGTCTCAGCAGTGCTGGTGACTCGCAGTCAGGGGCTACAGCGATCCCCTAAACCAGCGCACACCCTGCATGTTTACGGGAATCCACTGACCATCTTTGTTACGAGCCACTAATAAATCAAATTAGAAACAAGCAGTCAGAGGCCTCGCGAGGTACGGCTAAAAGATGAGAGGCTGCAGGCAGCGTTCAAAAGTCGATTGTTTCATTACATCGGCTCTGTCCTGTGAGCTTCACATAAAAGTGTGTTTTTCCTTCGAAGATTTATGTAAAACACAGAGGACAGGCCGCCACACTGGAGGGAAGGAACTCACAAAATTCACTATATATTGTAAATACTGATGATCGGAGCTTTTATAAGCTGCCCCAATACTTGTCCACCAAGCCAAAAACTTCACATTCTGAGGAACACCAACAACAGAGTTCACATAGTAGAAAAAAACCTGCTGTACTTAAAGGGAACCTTAAGTCTGCTAAAAAAAAATGACTTTTACTCACCTGGGGCTCCCCTCAGCCCCCTGCAGCTGAACGGTGCCCTCGCCGTGTCCCTCCGATGCACCTGGATTCGCCGGCGGCCACTTCCGGTGTGGCCGTCACCGGCCGACAGGCTGGATACGCGGATAATCAGCCGGTGACGGCCAGACCGGAAGTGGCCGCCGGCGAGTCCTGGTGCATCGTAGGGACACGGCGAGGACACCGTTCAGCTGGAGGGGGATGAGGGGAGCCCTGGGCCAGTAAAATTCATTTTTTTAGCAGACTTAAGTATCCCTTTAATGCCAAGCTCACATGCAAGTTTCCGTCAGATTGATGGTCAAATCGATTGTTTCTGACAGGTCCGATCTGATTTCCGATCGTTACTCTGATCAATGTTCCGATCACTTCTATACAAAATTGATCAGAAAAACAATTGGAAATCAGATCGGACCTATCACAATCGATTCAACCGTCAGTTTGATGGAAAATTGCATCATGTGTACCAGGCATAAGGGAACCTAAAGTGAGAGGGATATGGAGTTTGCCATATTTATTTCCTTTTAAACAATACCAGTTGGCTAGCAGTTCTCTTGATCCTGTGTCTCTTATATTTTTTAGCCATAGAACCAGAACAAGCAAGCAGGAGATCAGGCAAAGCAGGTCATTCCTGCGTCAAGCGCTGAAGCTGGGCGCTGCCATAGCACTAGTGCTATGCTAGGTGCCCCGCCGCGCACAATGGTAATTCAGGGATCTAAAGACACTACTTATGCCAGAAGATCAACAGGGTTGCCAGGCAACTGGCATTGTTTACAAGAACATAAATATGGCAGCCTCCATGTTCCTTTCACCTTGGGTTCTCTTTATTAAGAGAACAGTTTTCTATGGGATTAGTGACCAAGAAGTGATCTGTGTATTAGAAAATGTCTCTCTTCCTAATAGCACCTTTTAATTCATATAATTTTAATTGTTTCTTGAATATGTTTAACCTGTTCAGGACCTCAGGCTTTACCCCCCTGAAGACCAGGCCATTTTTTGTGACATAGACCACTGCATGCAGCTTTAAGGCCAAGCTGCAGGGCCGCACAACACAGCACACAAGTGATCCCCCCCCCCTTTTCCCCCCACCCCCCAGATGTTTGTTTATTTGTTTATAAATATTTATTTTTTAATAAATGTTCCTGTTTTTTATTATTTATATATTACCCCCTCCCTCCCCCCCGCCAGCCAATCAGCCTATGACAGCCCATCACCGCCGAGACTCAGGAGGGGACAGCCGTGTCACATGGCTGTCCCCAGTACAGCGCTGCTGTAGATTGCAGCACTGTACACAGTATTTAGATGGCAGTTTCGCTGTCTAACATTCTCAGAGCAGCAATCGTCACTGGGAGACCGCTCCGCCTACCAAGCAGGAGATGCGCGCACAGCCTGTGCGTGATCTCCTGCAAACTGAACCCCCAGGACTTTACGCTGATCGGCGTTAGGCAGTCCTGGCGCTGCCACCGCGGCCATGCCCATCGGCATGATTTGGTCAGGAAGCAGTTAATAACTGATGGGATATATTATTTTTAAAGCACACCTCTGTAGTGACAAATGACATGATGAGATAAACATATCATATATGGTACTAGTCCTACTAAGAAATTAGCAGAAGTCCCTTTCTGTTTTATACAGTACAGCAAGAGTTAAAAAAATGAGTTGTTATCTATGCAAAAGAGCGTCTCGACAGCTTGTGGAATTCAGTCTGGTTTACAGAATGGTGAACAGAAGCCAAAACCTATGAGGAACAGTGAAATAAGGATTCTAGCGAGGTTTTGCTGAATGGACGTTTAAAGGGTCATTCGTTCTGAATCATTTTCAGCTAAAAAAAAGCAGAGTTTGGATTCTAAACAGAAGCAGTGACAGTATGAGTCAATCTTAGAAATAATGTTATAAAACTGAAAATAAAATTAAAAGACTCTTTTCTATTCTACTAACGCTGTATTTATCCTCCATACAACCTATACAAATCATTATCTTATACATTTATTTTCAAGTCAGGTTCACTTTGAATTGCATTAACATGTTATATCAAAGACAAATATATAAAGCCCAGCACAGAACTATACATATCATGTAATAAATAAATCAAAATGTCAGTGCTCAATTGTTAGCTTTTTTGTCTGAAAAGAGGCTTCTCCAGCTTTTTGAAAATGTGATCACGTGATTAGAAGCATCAGAATAGGTGGACTAAGATTCATTCTCCACAAGTAGACCTGCTGCTGTTCAGGTTGCATCAGCCCGTTGTTTAGATATGGTGGAAGGCCAGACTTAATCTCTCTGAAAAGATTGCAGCCTTCAGCAATGACAGTCTGTGGTACAGGAAGTGACCCTGGTCACTGCAAACAGAGCAGTTTCTAGGCTAAATTGCACCTGGGGCGAGAGTGTAAAAATTGTGCCCCCCCCCCATGGAGCCGGGTGTAGGTGCCCGCAGTATAGGTAGCCAGTATAATAGCCCCCACTATAAGTTAGCCACCAGTATAGGTTTGCTCGGTGGGTGCCTATATGCCAATATAGGTAGTCAGTACAGTTGCCCCAATATAGGTTAGACAGGTAGGTGCCCCCAGTGTAGGTTAGCTAGGTAGGTGCCTCCAATATAGGTAGCCAGTATAGTTGCCACCAGTATAGCTTAGATAGGTATGTGCCCGTAGTATAAGTTAAGTAGGAGCACCAAGTATAGGTTTGATAGGTAGGTCCCGGCAATATAGGTTAGATAGGTAGGTGCTCCCCAGTATAGGTTAAATAGATAGGTGCTCCCAGTATAGGTTAGATAGGTAGGTGCCCACAATATAGGTTAGATAGTTAGGTGCCCACAATAAAGGTTAGATAGGTAGGTGACTCCCCCCCCCCCCCCCCATAGGTAATGGAGGGGGAGCCACGGCCACACTGAGACTCAGCCGCTGGAGGGGAGCCCGACTTCTCCCCTCCCATTCCTCTCCCCGGGGCTCCCCTCTGTGCTCCCCCCTCTTGGCAGAGTTAGCGCAGGGAAGCCTGTATTAGTAACTCACCTCCCTGCGTTCCAATCCCCGCCGCTCAATACAGCTTAATACAGCTTAATAGAAAAGCCCCCTTACATGCCACAAACTCCAAATTTGAAGGATATATTAGGTAGAACAGAATCAGAATCAGAATCGCTTTTATTTCGCCAAGCACGACTGGGTCGTGCCCGGAATTGGGCTTGGCACAACAGATACAGGGCGTATGCATAGAAACATAAGATACATCAGGACATAGAACATAGTAGACAATATTTCATTGCGTAGACATAACCATAAGCCACATAAACATAACCATAAACCACCATTCCCATCACTTCATCACATAAACATAACCGTAGGCCGTAGTTTTCCCTGACCAGGTGAGTTACATGCCTAAAGTCAGCGTGGAGGAGCAGGGGCAGCCTAAGGGGGGAGGGCATGAGCAGAGTTTATCGCGTTCAGCAAATTTACCGCTGAGGGGAAGAAGCTGTTTTTGTGTCTCGTGGTCTTTGTCGCGATGGACCGAAACCTCCGATACCTCCGCCCCACAGGGAGCTGACTGAAAAACTGGTGGCCAGGGTGGGAGGGATCGTTTGCAATCTTCAGTGCTCTGGAGCGTAGTCTGGCCTTATAGAGGGAGTCCAGGGCAGGGAGTTGGTTTCCAATGATCCTTTCCGCTGACCTGATGACCCTCTGTAGTTTGCGTCTGTCGCTATCGGTGGAGCCAGCATACCAGACAAGGATGGAGGAGCAGAGGACAGATTCAATGGTTGCGGTATAGAAGCTCCTCAGGAGTTTTGGGGACATGCCGAACTTCCTCAGTTGGCGGAGGAAGTAAAGCCTTTGCTGGGCCTTCCTCTGGGTGGAGACAGTGTTTTCCTTCCACTTCAGGGTATTGGAGATGGTGGTGCCCAGGAGGCGTACACCGGGCACTCTTTCCACCACCATCCCTCCAGTGTGCAGTGGAGGCGGGGTGGGGGCGTGCTTCCTAAAGTCGATGATAGTCTCAACGGTTTTTGCATTGTTGAGGACCAGCTTGTTCTCCCTGCACCAGTGGCAGATCCTGTCAACCTGCTGGCGGTATTCCTGTTCATCATTGTTGGAGATCAGGCCGACTATGGTGGTGTCATCTGCAAATTTTATCACCTTGACAGAATTCGCTGAGGATCTGCAGTTGTTCGTGTACAGGGAGAACAGGTATGGTGACAAGACGCAGCCTTGTGGGGCCCCTGTGTTGGTGATCCTTGGTTGCGAGGAGGTGGAGCCCAGCTTGACAACCTGTGATCTGTTAGTCAGGAAGTCTTTGATCCACAGTTGAAGGGTGGGGTGGACCCCGAGCTCAGCCAGATTCTCTTGTATTATATGGGGGCTAATAGTATTAAACGCCGAGCTGAAGTCGAGGAGGAGGACCCTGGCATATGAATTTGGTTTGTCAAGGTGATTGTTGACGAGTTCCAGGCAGATGTTAATGGCATCGTCTGTTGACCTATTTGCCCTATAGGCAAATTGATACGGGTCTAGCTTGGCTTCAGTTTTGTGTTTGAGGAGGGGCAGGACTGCCTTCTCAAAAGTTTTTTATTATGACCGATGTGAGTGCAACAGGCCTGAAGTTGTTGAGGTCTGAGACACCCTGTTTTTTGGGGACAGGAATAATGGTGGACCTCTTGAGGCATGTTGGTACTTTGCCACTCTGAAGAGACTTGTTGAGGATGGAGGAAAGGATGGGAGCAAGCTGCTGTGCGCATGCTTTCAGGCAGGCCGCCGACACCCCATCCGGACCTGAGGCTTTTCTGGCATTTAGTTTAGACAGGTGGCGCGCCACATCTGTCTCACTTACAGCCAGGGGGGTCGAGTTTTGGCATGGTGGTGCTGAGGCATGGGGTGGAGTGAAGGGGACCTGTAGTTTTGGGGGCCCCGCTGGAGCCTCCTGTTCCTTGAACCTGCAGTAGAAGCCGCTGAGTTTATCCGCCAGTTCGGCGCTGGGAACTGCGTTTTGGGTGGGGGGCTTGTAGTTGGTGGCTGCTTTAAGCCCCCGCCAGACGGCTTGTGTGTCGTTCGAGGAGAGGTCCTGCTCCAGCTTGTCTGCGTAGCCTTTTTTTGCGATTCTCAATTCCCTGTCAAGGATGTTCCTTGCCTTCCTGTATTCCTCATGGTTCCCAGACTTGTGTGCGTCTTCCTTGCTTCTGCGCAGTTGCCGAAGTTTCTTGGAGAACCAAGGTTTGTCATTCGGGTAAACTTTGTGCGTTTTCCTGGGTATACAGGAGTCCTCGCAAAAACTAATGTATGAGCTCACGTTGTCGGCCCACTCATCTAGGTTTGGAGCTTCCAGAGCCTTCCAGTCCGTGCAGTCAAAGCAGGCTTGAAGTTGCAGCTTGGCCTCGTTTGACTATACCTTGGTTGTTTTAAGGACTGGTTTAGCAGTCTCTAGGCGCCTCCTGTAGATAGGTATCAGGTGGATGAGACAGTGATCGGATGAGCCTAGAGCTGCCCATGGGGTGGCTTTGTAAGCGTCTCTCAAGACCGTGTAGCAGTGGTCGAGAGTGTTTGCGTTCCTGGTGGGGCAGGCGATGTGCTGATGAAAGCGAGGGAGCTCTTGGCGGAGGTTGGCCTTGTTAAAGTCTCCCAGGATGATGAACAATGCATCTGGGAGGGTTGTCTCCCAGTGCGTGACCATGTCGCTAAGGTCACGCAGGGCGGCTTTGACATCGGCATCGGGTGGGATGTACACTCCGACAAGGACGTAGGATGAGAACTCTCTTGGAGAGTAGAAAGGCCTGCAGTTGATCAGGAGAAGTTCAAGTTCTGGTGAGCATTTCTTGGCGAGTACAGAGGTGTTGGAGCACCAAGCGGGGCTGGTGCTGAACAGTAGGGAAAAGAAAAAAAATTCAAAAAGACCTTATAGTTTTTGAGATAATGGATTTAAAGGTTAGGTGCAAAGGACATTTCAAAGGAAAAAGGTATACATGTAAATGTGGTAAATACATTAACTGTCATTTACCGCATTTAAATGTATATTATTTTCCTTTGAACTTTTAAAATCCATTATTTTAAAAACTAGGTTTTTTCCGCTTGTTCTGACTGTTCTACTTAACATATCCTGCAAATTTGGTATTTATATCATATAAGGGAGCTTTGCTATTAACGGTTAAAGTCAGCGGTTTTTCAGCTTATAATCACGGATATTTGCGGCCGAATACGCAAAAAAGCGACCGCATACGTGATTGAATTCCGTGATCGATTCCTGATCATGGATTTGGATCATGATGTCGGATTGTGAAAAAATGCTCGTGAATTGATCACGGATTGTATCCGAGCAACACTGATTAGGACCTCAAATCAGTGTAAACCTCAAATTTGAAAAAGAATCCTGGATGAACAAGAGAGAATTTGGGATAATTAACCATATAACTGAAGACATCTAAATACTGCTGGTTTGCAAAATTTTAGAAACCTGACAAGTGCACTTTAAGCAAGTCTCCTCTCCTTCGGCCAGTATTAGTCTGATTATAAGCCTAGCGCCATGATATACAGGAAAATAGAACCAGCCGACGTCCAAGTACTGGATTTATTTTTGTCCCGCATTTTATCAGTTAGCGTTTCTGTGCAAATGCCAGCATACAGCTTGGATTATCCTCTCTGCCTGGTGAATAAACTGAATAGTGGACAGTCCGTGCAAATAAGAGAGTGATGAAGTTTAAATTACATTTTCTTAACTCTTTTCGCTGTCCTCCTGGCAGATCCGAGATTGTTGGCAGACTTGTGAAACTCGAGACAATTCAAGTAAATTTGTATCTCTTTGCAAATGAGCATAACATTGCCTGGGGACAATATTTGACTCCAGTATTTCATTCAAACCTCACATTAACTTATTAACTACTTCCTGCTGTCTTCTTCTTAAAAATACTGTATATCCAACCCTTATCCAACCCTTCCTCACCCATGATTCTGCTGTCTGTGCTCATCATATCCCGACTTGACTGCAGAAACATCCTCCTGAGATCTACCAGCAAACAGTCTGGCTACTTTCCATTTTGTCCTGTGCTACAGTCTTCCCAGCACTTGTTTTTTCTTTTCAGCATAGGTTGTGGTCCATTCATACAAATTGATTCTGTCTCCGAAAGGAGCAGTGTGGACCACTGAGATCATTCATTTAGCTGTGTAACCTCAGCTCTGATGATCTTGGCCCAGGACATTTTAGTCGTGGACCTTCTTTCCTTTATCTTCAGCAGTGAACTTGTGCAGATATATGTGCTGGGTTTTAGAAGATATTTTAAGGTTTAGGGAAATAAATAGTAATATGCACTATAGGGGTTATACTTGGGGTCGGACTGGGACACTAAGGGCCCACCAAGGAAGTTTAAGCCTGGGGACCGCTCCCCTCTCCTCCTCCCCCCCCATCCCCCCCCCCCCCCCCCCATTTTAGGCTCACATACAAATGTACTCTAGAAATTTTGCATGATTTTATGGTAGGGAATAGATTGTTCTGAGGACAGTCTACAATTGGGATATGTCCACATGCACATGCGGTGCAGCAAAAATAAATGGGTGTCACCACGCACTGGAACATGGGCGTGGTCATGATGAATAAGTTGTGGTGTTATTCACAGAGATTAGGTCCGACCAGATACATTTTAGATAAAATAATCAAGTAGTTACATGCCTCATGATAATTCATCAAGTAGTCAAATGGCAGCAGATATCCCCACAAAATGCAATGAGATTGACAGCAGATTTTCCCACAAAATGCAATCAAATTGGCAGCAGATACCCCCACAAAATGCAAACAGATTGGTGGCAGATATCCCCACAAAACTCAATCAGATTGGCAGCAGATATCCTCACAAAATGCAATCAGATTGGCAGCAGATATCCACACAAAATGCAATCAGATTGGCGGCAGATATCCCCACAAAATGCAATCAAATTGGCAGCAGATACCCCCACAAAATGCAAACAGATTGGTGGCAGATATCCCCACAAAATGAAATCAGATTGGCAGCAGATATCCCTCACAATATGCAATAAGATTGGCAGCAGATATCCCCCCACAAAATGCAATAAGATTGGCAGCAGATATCCCCCCACAAAATGCAATCAGATTGGCGGCAGATTTCCCCACAAAATGCAATCAGATTGTCAGCAGATACCCCCACAAAATGCAATCAGATTGGCGGCAGATACTCCAACAAAATGCAATCAGATTGGCAGCAGATACCCCCACAAATTGCAATCCGATTGGCAGCAGATACCCCTACAAAATGCAATAAGATTGGCGGCAAATTTCCCCACAAAATACATTCAGATTGGCGGCAGATTTCCCCACAAAATGCAATCAGATCGGTGGCAGATACCCCCACAAAATGCAATCAGTGGGGGTATCTGCTGCCAATCTTATTGCATTTTGTGGGGATATCTGCTGCCAATCTGATTGCATTTTGTGGGGAAATCTGCCGCCAATCTAATTGCATTTTGTGGGTGTATCTGCTGATACATCGTACAGTAGCAAGGCACAATCAGGCACTGACTTTGTAACGTAAGTTACACTGCAGTCTCTTCTAGGCTATGAGCGTTAGCTTAGTACAGCAGAAGTCAAACTTATTAAATAACGATTTAATATTCCAGAGAAAAAGTGGAACAATGCAGAAAATAATATATACAAAAGATTTACAAAAACAAAGTACAAATTACAAAATAAAGGTTACAAAGATACACACAAGGATATTTGCTTACCAAAACAAACAGGAATCAAGATAGAAGAACCTTGGACTTGATTTTGTGGACGGACACAGTTCTGATTGGATCAGGAGTCCACCTAGCTTCAGCTACCGTCAGGAGCGGACTGATTTTAGGTATCTGCCCCTGCCTTTTATGCTGGGAGATTTGCCTTGAGGCTGCAAGCTCGTTTGGAAGGGGGGAACTAGTTTTACATTTACAGACATAATTTAATTCCCCGATTGTTCAGTTTGTCATATCCTTTCTGTGATATGCGAACTTCACAGGTTTTTCCTATCCCACTTTTGATCTTGGCAGATTTCAAACACTCAAACGCTTCCAGCACAATATTCAGACCACAGGTAAAATTGAATCTTAACCAGTTCAGCCTATCTGGACAACTATGTTTGTCCAGATAGGCACTGCTGCTGTTCCTGCGTGGTGCCTGCGATCGGGCGCGCTCCCGCACGCGCTCCCGCCGCCTGCCGTTAGCCCTCTGATCAGTGAATGGGAATATAATTCCCATTCACCGATCTAACTTCCCAGCAGAAAAACCAACGCTTTCTATTCGCGGTATTTCTGCCTCCAGGAAACTTCTCCGTCTTCTTTTAGTTCTTGTGGCCAAATAGTAAGCTGCACGCACACACGTTTTTTATTAAACATTTACATTATTATTCATTTAAAATTAGCTGTTTTCCGCCCACACCCAAAATTACCCAAATACATTTTTGAATAAAAAAAAAATTACAATAAAAAAAAACAAAAAAAACATAAATAGTTACCTAAGGGTCTGATTTTTTTAAATATGCATGTCAAGAGAGTGTATTATTATATTATTTTAAATTATAAGCTTGTAAATAGTGATGGACGCAAATTGAAAAAATGCACCTTTATTTCTAAATAAAATATTGGCGCCATGAACTGTGATAGGGACATAATTTAAATGGTGTAATAAGCGAGACAAATGGGCAAATAAAATACATTAGTTTTAATTACGGTAGCATATATTAATTTCAAGCTATAATGGCCAAAAACTGAGAAATTTTTTTTTTCATTTCTTTCTTAACCTTCCTGTTAAAATGGATTTTGAAAAAAATAATTCTTAGCAAAATGTACCACCTAAAGAAAGCCTAATTAGTGGTGGAAAAATTAGATATAGATCAATTCATTGTGATAAGTAGTGTTAAAGTTATTGGCAAATGAATGGGAGGTGAACGTGGCTTGGATGCATGAGGTTTTTGACACTGTGGTGCTGAAGAGGTTAACACACTCGTCAAAAGATTTCTTCCTGGCTGTCATATGTAAATTCCAAGGCTTTTTCTGTCCCACTTTGAACTTTGCAGACTCAATTAGTCCGATTGTATTTTGGCCAACAGGTAGCTGTTTACATGAATACAAAGTTCAAAGCAGTGCAACACCTTTGCAGGATGCAGGACAAAAGAGGGGTCATTATCTAATTACATAAGGAACTCACATTAGCAACCCGGTGTCCAATTACCCTGAAGCCAGCTGGCTTTGAGCAGACTTACACCTCTGAAAGATACACAGCCGATGGAAAGTGAAAACTATGGCTTCCACAAGATACAACATGTCTGCTATGTTCTGCATATTACCGTACATATCATCATCACCACAATATATCATCACAGCTTCCCCCCTCCCCGCCGCTCTGTGCCCACTTTCCCCCCTTCCTGCGCTGTGCCCCCTTCCTTTTCAGCACTGGGGCCCCCGGGAGGTGGGGCGGCCGGGGCCCCCCGATGGAAACATCAGCACTTCGGCGGCTCAGTACGAGCCTGGTTATACTAGTAGCTTTCCAGGGAAATTATGTTTAGTAGGGGTCATACGAGGGCTTTCAGGGCCATGGGGAATGTAATAGGCAATGAACAAGGATAGTTATGATTTTTTTTGGGGGGGCGGGGGCATACATGAGTTTTATAAACATACTAGGGTGGATGTCGATAGTCTTAAATATTGTTATTAAACACTGATTAAGTACAACTACTGAACTATAGCTGATATGCTGAAAAATAAATTCCTCTTTTAGTGGTGTATTAGGTTAGATGATCTGCTGTGTGCTGGGGAAGGAACTCCCACTTCCCCGACCAAAAGCAAGCCAAATACTCTGTATACAGCAATTGCAACTGTATAATATATTAAGCAATGTGAAAAACTTTCTCCATTGCTAATTAATGCAGATTTCTTTCAATATGCATAAAAAATGAGAGGCTGAATTTGGGCTTGAAAAGAACACCCCCACCCCTTTTGACCCAATTCTTACAGTGAGTTTGAGAAATGAAATTGGGCTCTTTTAATGAGAAGTTAAAATCAATTATATTTTTATGCATTAGTCTTCCCTAGTTACAGTTCAAAATGAAAATTATACGTATTGCTGCATTTGTTGGTATTATTATTAATAACAACTATTATTATTTAGCATATTCTCCTGTTGAGAGTTGTAGTGCTGCAATCTCAGTTCCTGTTATCTGCCTTGTTTTGGACCTTCGTACATAAAGCGATGCTGCTGATAATGTCTGTCTGTGAGCACCTCCGTCTTCCACAAGGAAGCAGCCTTCTCAAATCTCATCAGTGTATCAACACTGTAGATAAGGGCAGTGTTGTACTTACACTTCATTAATTAAGCGAATAATTAAAAAGAAGTTGATCATCAATTAGTTAATTAAATAATTAATCCATTTTGGTTTCATACTCTTTTTTTTTAACTAATCAGTGTGGTCTCTGTAATGAGTCTATCTGGTTGCCTAGCAACCTCCTCAGCTTAAGCAGCCAGCAGCTGGCTGAGGCCTGTACCAATCTGACAGAAAGCCAAACTTTTATACTAAGAGCTATGGCTCAGGAGTAGTTCTTGCATCTCTGGTAGGAACATATCTGAATGTGTTCACTTCACAATAGCAACCACATCCGTGTTGTTCCAGTACTAGATGCAATGCTTCTGACATTCAATTGCTAATGATGGTGCAACTCCTATGCTGTAAAGTGGTTCCATACAGGACGATGTGCGGTGATAAGTTTTCTCTTGCTTTATTATCACCAGCATTATCTTAGTGAATTGAGGCCATTGTTATAAGCATCCAAGTGATGGTCCATACACACTTTATAATCCCACTGCAAGATTTCCCATTCTACAGAACATGTGTGCATTATCTGTTCATATGGTATCACTGATGCATTTTACACCATTTATTTAATTCCTGCATTTGCGTAATGTAGCACATGATCTGCACATGGAGGAAAAACTTTTTAGCCATTTATTTAGGAAAGGGTTCTTTACAGTAAGAGATTAAGATGTGGAATGCATTGCCACAGGAAGTAGTTATGGCAAATTCTATACCTGCATTTAAAGGGGGCTTAGATGCTTTCCTTGCAATGAAAGACATCCATGGCTATAATTACTAGGTAATGCCCAGTGTTGTTGATCCAAGGTTTTTATCTGATTGCCATCTGGAGTCGGGAAGGAATTTTTCCCTTTTGGGGCTAAGTGGACCATGCCTAGTAAGGGTTTTTCGTCTTCCTCTGGATCAACAGGGATATGTGAGGGAGCAGGCTGGAGTTGTATTTTGTTCTCTGGTTGAACTTGATGGACGTATGTCTTTTTTCAACCCAAACCACTATGTAACTATGTAACTATGAAACATACACGTGTGTTGTTGTGAATCAAAATAGAGTCAATGGCATTTAAACCCAACTATCCTCCCCTTGTACTCACAAAAACCCCTTGAGCATACCATTTCTCAACTAACAATGAGGCTGCATGCCTGCAGGAGAGACGGGAAAGATACAGTGGAGAGTAGGACAGCATTGAGGATAAAGAATAAAAATAGTATCATTCCGTGTCATTCAAGCTTCTCAACTCTGATGTCACCTGTTTCAAAAAAGTAAAAAATACACACCAAGTAAAAAATATTTTAATAAAACACGCGTGCCTGATTGTATTTGTTTTCTGTTCTAATATCAGCATTTATCACCATGTCAATCTTTGTCTATTTTTCTGTTTTTGTTGTTGGTGTTTTTACAGGATTGAAAAGCTGTAACGGTGACACCCACACGCCAACCACAAAATAATAGAACTGCCAAGTGCTGGGATATTTCAATATTTTATCAAGACCTGTGGACCAATGAGAATCATCTGAAGCACCTTTTATCACTGAGGATTATCCATTTGTAAAGGACCAATCAGGATGGATCAGTGATGTGGCTCAGAAGACACTACCCAGGGAAAAATAAAATACATTTTGATAATTTTAAATTATGACCTGACAGAAGAAGACAATGGAAAATGATGATGTATGTATCATGATATCTGCAAAAGCCACTCTTATATTGGATGCTGGATCCTGTAAATCAGAGATAATAAGGCAGCAACTCTCTCTTGGTCCTGCTGTTTTCACTTTGTCTGAAGAACATTTCAATCAAGACTTCTACAATTTGAAGGGAAACTCTACCTTCTACCATTCCATTCCAACTAGTATGGTCAGTGGACAGAGACAGGGTGGAGATGGTGTCTACTAGTGTTGCCATGCATCTATCCTAGAGGCTCCCCAAGTGCTGTAATCCAATTACATTGGTTCAGTGTGTGTGTGATGGGGAGGGGGGGGGGGGTGAGTCCTGATCTGCATGGCTGTGAGGAAGAGTCCCTATCTGCGTGGCTGGACAGAAGATAAGTCAAAATCTTCCTGTAACTTAAAAGAAAAGTAGTGCTGGAACGTATAGAGATATTATAATATTTCAAGTGGCAGTTGTGTTCTTTAACATTTATTTTGTACACAACATATATTTGTAAAGTAGCACCCTCTCCTATTTTTTGGTCATCACTCCGACTATCACATTTCCCAACCAATGGCAAATTATTAATAAATAGCCACTTATGGGCACTTAATAATAACAATGCAAGTGTGATTTACTCACTGCTTCCATTGGATTTATTCACTTATATCCACAGAGGTCGCAGAATGTCTAGTTTTTCCTACACTTAGCCACAATAAGCCTCAACCCTTCTGTCACTGTACCAGCTTGTGAAGTCCTCTGTGGTCTTGTCCACCTCAAGTCCGAGAATAAGTCACTAGAATACATTCCACATTTGTGATCGATTTTCTGTTATTTTCTGTATGCGTTTTTAGTGAGCTTGTGTTTTTTATGCTATATGGGCCCATATGCAATACACTTTTTCTCCTGACTTTTCTCCTTTTGATAGTATTTTTTCTCCAACTTTTAGGTACGTTTTCAATTGTCAAATGCTTGAGATCCTGAGCCCACTAACACAGATGTGTCTGCTTTTCAGTTACACATCAATGTTACAGATGCTGAAAAGTGGACAGATGCAGACACAGCTGTGTTAGTGGGCCATATGCATTTCCCTTTCTCTCCTGAGTTTTTTCTTAGGTGATATTTTCACACCTTGTCATAAAATGATTTTAAAACAGCTGCAATCAAGAAAATACTCAAAATATTTTTGATAGTACTTCTTCACCCACTTTTGGGTACTTTTCCAATTGTAAAATGCTTTTTTTACAATTATCTTAGTTATTTTAAAGAGAGTATGAAAATTATTTTCTAACTCAGGAGAAAAAGTTAATTGCATATGTGCCCCAGGCCCTAAAAGAATATGAAAAATATCTCCTAGGAGATAACTCAGGAGAAAACGTTAATTGCATATGGGCCATTGTGTTTATAAAACACATTGCACTGCAATCAATTGGTGGGAATACTACAAGGGAATAGTTATGGAGAAATTCATGTCATTGTGAATTGTAAAGCACTTAAAGGGAACCTTAACCGTGGGCTCCCAAAAAAATTCACTTACCTGGGGCTTTCCCAAGCCTCCTGCAACCGGCCTGTGCCCGCGCCAGTCCTTCGGTGCCCTCCGGTCTCCCTCCGCAAGACGCGTCATGCGGACGGGCTTTACGGCTCTTTACGACGGGGGATGCGGGAGAAGAGGACGCTTTGCCGGAGGACGACTGGCAGTCGGACGAAAACGAAACTTAGCCGCGGAGGGAGACCGGAGGGCACCGAAGGACTGGCGCGGGCACAGGACGGCTGCAGGAGGCTTGGGAGAGCCCCAGGCAAGTGAATTTTTTGGGGGGCCCACGGTTAAGGTTCCCTTTAAAGAGAACCTGTACTGAGTAAAAATATTTAAAATAAACACATGAGGTAACTTCAAATGAACATTACATAGATACCTTGCCATCAGTTCCTCTCAGAAGCTCACCATTTTCTTCTGACAATAATCCCTTCCAGTTCTGACAATATTTTGTCAGATCTGAAATATATCAGTTGCTGTCAGTAAAATATCAGTTGCTGTCAGTTATAGCTGAGAGGAAAACTGATGTACCAGGTAATGTCCATGTTTCCCTATGGCTCAAGTGGGCGATTTTACAGTTTAACTGTGTGCTGACCAGAAAGCTGTTATGGGTAATGGCCATTTTCAAAATGGAGGACGGAAAATTCCCTTGATCACAGTGAACAACCAGGACGCAGAACAGGAGAAAGACACTGAGGAGTAGACTACATGGAAGGTAAGTATGACTTGTGTATGCTTATTTTGACTTTTAATTTTCAGTTTAGGTTTTCTTTAAAGAGAAACTCCGACCAAGAATTGAACTTTATCCCAATCAGTAGCTGATACCCCTTTTTACATGAGAAATCTATTCCTTTTCACAAACAGACCATCAGGGGGTGCTGTATGACTGATATTGTGGTAAAACCCCTCCCACAAGAAACTCTGAGTACGTACTCCTGGCAGTTTCCTGTCTGTGAACCTTGCTGCATTGTGGGAAATAACTGTTTACAGCTGTTTCCAACTGCCAACAAAGCATGCAGCAGCTACATCAACTGCCAACAGTAAAGATGTCACCATGTAATAAATGTCAGAATGTAAATCAGGGATTTAAAAGATTTTGCAATGGGCAAACACTGACTAAATCATTTATACATAATTATTATAAAAATGAAGCACTTTTTTTATTACATTATTTTCACTGGAGTCCCTCTTTAAGTTTCAAAAAGTGCACATAATCATGCCTATTGGGTGCAAAGCTTTAATAGAAAAGTTTCATCTCTTACAAGAGCTATCTATTTTGATTTTTTTTAACATGTAGATTATAATAGTATCATGTAAAAAAAAATACAGTTTTCATAGCAAATACTAGTGGAGAAAGAAAACCTGGAGATTACTTGACCTGTGTTCCTTAGCCTCCTATGCCAAAATGTGTTACTATTCCTTGCCTGATGACCCAGCTGGGAATCCTCACCAGTTATAGGAATCTAGAGCTTCTAGGTTTGTCCCTTATCTCCAGTGACTTGATAAATGGCAGCAAACAAATTTATTTTTATGTAAGGCACATGATGTGGATAGTCCTTCTCTTCTGATGGGATGTTCGAAACCTTCTTATGCATGTTAAATAGCAATGTAGACTCCACCTTCTTCAGGGATCATCACCACTGCATCCTTGCTTTCTATCAATAGTTAATCTACCTATCGAGGTTACATGGAATCAGCAATTGCCAAACCCATGCCAACGTTTATCTCCTCTGTGACCAATTTAGCATCTGTAATGTTTGCAGCTGGAAAATACATTTGGAAATACATATTTTTTGACATTATCTATAGAAGTGAAACTGGTAGTGATGAACGAATGTGGAAACTTTAATTTCACCAAAATTTTCACAAAGATGATAACTTTTTAACGAGTGTACATTTAATTTTTGCAAAGATTATAATTTTTTCATGTACTTATCTATGTTGAATTATTTGCAAAGGTGTTTTTTTTTTTTTTTTTAAAAAGCATACATTACATTTTTGCAAAGATTATATTTTTTCATAAGCATGTGTTGCATTTTGGGAAAAAGGAGAATTTTATCAAGAGTGTATGTTCAATTTTTGCAAAAATTTTAATTTTTTCATGAACATATATAGAATTTTTACAAAGATAAGAAATTTTTATGAAAATGCATTGAAATCATTGGAGCATGAGAAATTGCATCTTCACAATTTTTGAAAAAATAGACATTTTCCAAAAATATGTACTGTATTTCAAAAAGATGTACAGTATGTGTATTTCTGAAAACTTTGGCGTGGTGAAAATGATGTTGGCCTTAGTTCATGATTCTCCCTAATAACTATGATTGTAGTAGTAAAATATAGTTACATGTTGATAGTAAACAAAATCATTCCAGTCTGTCACATATTACAAAACTGGATCAGCGTGCAACAGATATAACATTGGAGAGCAGTCTGAGTAATAAGTCTCTCTTTCTTGCTGCTCCTTGTGCCAGAATGACATGTGCCTCCAAATGCTTCTTATAGGTGTTCCTGGTTTCATCCATGGTGTTCACAGAACCACTGCTGAGATAACCTGAAATTAACAAAAATTAAGTCAATGAAGAAAAAAAATGTGTCAAACTAATTCAAAATGTAATTCCCTATTGAACAAACCTGAGAAAGTTCAAAGAAGTTAAAGCGGAATGAAACCCAGCATTTCTACTTTGCTCTAATAGATTATTTACAGCATATTATATACAACTAGCATTTTTTTTACTAGAACTGCATTCAAAGGGTTAACACAAGCTTTAGAAGCTTCCCTGCCTGCAGAGCTGGTTGCTTTCGAACTTTACATAATGTTACCTTGTGTTTAATTGTATCAAGTAAGAAATGTAAACAAAGCCTTCTCTCACACTGCTCGGTCCCCTGAAGAAAGTCAGACAAGCATAAATGCTTTCTGATGCTTTCTGATTAAGTTAGAGGTTGAATAAAGCAGTTATAAATAAAATGCAAAGTCAGCTCTCAGAGTAAAATAAGTGTACTTTAGGAACGTATAATTTCTAAATGAATAATATTACTTATGCACAAAAGCAAATATGCTAACCGCATGGCATATAAAAAGTAGGAAAACATGTTTTTATTGAATATTATGTTAGGGTTTTATACCGCTTTAACACAGAGGCAGATTGCAATGGTTATGCTCAATTAAAATAATTTTTCTTGTTATGTTTATTTATGTTGGGTTTTAACATACCACTGGACCAATAGAGATGCTCCTTGGGAAAATGAAATAAGACCAACTGGAGCTTATTTGAAATTCCCACTAAAGCTAAGTACACCTACATGATAACTGTAGCCCATCAGGGATTGGAAAACGATCCGTTGGGCCACAATTTGGGGGACGGTGCTGTACAGCACATCATTAGCCTCCAGGCTAGTGTTGCATTCTGTTGCTATGGTGGGTAGGCACTAGGCAGGATGATGATGATCAGCACATAACGGAGCGGATTCCTGCAGGTGGGGGGAGAAAAAAACATTGTGATAAAGTACATCCTTAATGGACTCCCGAAGCCCAAGCAGGATCTATGGCCACAGAATGATTGTCAGCTAAAACGGTCATTACCAGACAGTTATATTGAACAGTGCAGTTTCTAGGCTAAAATGCACCCAGGGCGAGGATGTAAAAATTGCGCCCCCCCCCCCCCCCCCGAGCAAGGTATGGGCCCCTGCAGTATAGGTTAGCCAGGCCTAGTTGCACTCAGTATAGGTCCCCCCAGTATAGGTAGCCAAGAATAGGTAATCCGGTATAGGTAGCCAGCTATAGGCCCCCAGTATAGGTAGCCAGGCAAAGGTGAGCCAGTTGCCCCCGGTATAGGTTAGCCAGGTAGGTGCCTCCAGTATAGGTAGCCAGTATAGTTGCCCCAGTATAGTTTAGATAGGCAGGCGCCCCCGGTATAAGTTAGATAGGTAGGTGCCCCACTACAGGTTAGCTAGGTGGGTGCCTCTAATATAGGCAGCCAGAATAGTTGCCCCCAGCATAGGTTAGATAGGTAGATGCCCCCAGTATAGGATAGTTAGGTAGGTGCCTGCAATATAGGTAGCCAGTATAGTTGCCACCTGTATAGGCTAGCTAGGTAGGTAGGTGCCCCCAATATAGGTTAGATAAGTAAGTGCCCCAGTATAGGTTTGATAGGTAGGTGCCCTCCAGTATGGGTTAGATAGGTAGGTGCCCCCAGTATAGGTTAGATAGGTAGGTGCCCCCCAGTATAGGTTAGATTAGGTAGGTTCCCCCGTATAGGTTAGATAGGTAGCTGCCCCCCAGTATAGGTTAGATTAGGTAGGTGCCCCCAATTATAGGTTAGATTAGGTAGCTACCCCCCAGTATAGGTTAGATAGGCAGGTGCCCCCCACTATAGGTTAGATAGGTAGCTGCCCCCAGTATAGGTTAGATAGGTAGCTGCCCCCCAGTATAGGTTAGATTAGGTAGATGCCCCAACAGTAAAGGTTAGATTAGGTAGCTGCCCCCCAGTATAGGTTAGATCGGTAGGTGCCCCCCAGTATAGGTTAGCTTGGTAGGTGCCCCCAGTATAGGTTAGATTAGGTAGGTGCCCCCCAGTATAGGTTAGATTAGGTAGCTGCCCCCCAGTATAAGTTAGATAGGTAGGTGCCCCCCAGTATAGGTTAGATTAGGTAGCTGCCCCCCAGTATAAGTTAGATAGGTAGGTGCCCCCCAGTATAGGTTAGATTAGGTAGCTGCCCCCAGTATAAGTTAGATAGGTAGGTGCCCCCCAGTATAGGTTAGATTAGGTAGGTGCCCCCCAGTATAGGTTAGATAGGTAGGTGCCCCCCAGTATAGGTTAGATTAGGTAGGTGCCCCCCAGTATAGGTTAGATTAGGTAGGTGCCCCCCAGTATAGGTTAGATAGGTAGGTGCCCCCCAGTATAGGTTAGATAGGTAGGTGCCCCCCAGTATAGGTTAGATTAGGTAGGTGCCCCCCCCCCCCCAGTATAGGTTAGATTAGGTGGGTGCCCCCAAGTATAGGTTAGATAGGCAGTTTCCCCCAGTATAGGTTAGGTAGGTAGGTAGGTGCCCCCCATAAAGGAGGGGGAGCCGGAGCCACGGGGAGGGCAGCCCGACCTCTCCCGACCTCTCCCCGGGCTGCCCTCCGTGCTCCCCCCTCAGACGCAGCGTAATTACGCAGGAGGAAGTGCTGTGCATAACTACTCACCTTCCTGCGTTCCACTCGCCGCTGATCTCCTCTCGTCATAGACGCTGCTACACACGCTGCTTCCTGTTTAGCTGGAACCAGGGTGTGTAGCAGTGTCTGACGAGAGGAGATCAGCTGCGAGTGGAACGTAGGAAGGTGAGTAGTTATGCACAGCGCTTCCTCCTACGAAATTACTCTGCGTCTGAGGGGGGAGCACGGAGGGCGGCCCGGGGAGAGAGAGGGAGAGGTCGGGCTGCCCTCACCGCGGCTCCGGCTCCCCCCTCCTTTACAGCGCCCCCCTCACAACAGCGCCCAGGGCGGCGGCACGGGCCACACGGCCCAAAAAACGGGCCTGATATTGAATTAAAATATGAGTGGTTTTTTTGTGTGTCTTTTTTAGCTATCATTTTTTTGCTTGTTTGTTTTTTACCTTTAACTATTTGTTGGAATGCACAAGCGGTTCCTATGAACAGAGATTGTCAATGTGATGCAAATCATTTCAACTAGCATTCAGATTTTATGTAAAGGTAGACATTTTGATTGATTCCATTTCAAGCTGAATAAAATTTACAAAAAATGTTGAATGCTAATGAAAGTATTTCTCTGTTATTAAACTCCTGAGCTTATTACCCTGGGAGGAGGTGGATACCTATAGCAGCTTGTAGATTTAACCATACGTACCCCACCCTTTGCTTGGTAAGACGGGGCTGAATTATCCATCCACTCCCTTGCCTGCAATACCAGATATTGAGAACTATGTAGTTACATAGTTACATAGTTATTTTGGTTGTAAAAAGACATAAGTCCATCGAGTTCAACCAGTATAAAGTACAACACCAGCCTGCTTCCTCACATATCCCTGTTGATCCAGAGGAAGGCGAAAAAACCCCTACAAGGCATGGTCCAATTAGACTCAAAAGGGAAAAATTCCTTCCCGACTCCAGATAGCAATCAGATAAAATCCCTGGATCAACATCATTGGGCATTACCTAGTAATTATAGCCATGGATGTCTTTCAATGCAAGGAAAGCATCTAAGCCCCCTTTAAATGCAGGTATAGAGTTTGCCATAACAACTTCCTGTGGCAATGCATTCCACATCTTAATCACTCTTACTGTAAAGAACCCTTTCCTAAATAAATGGCTAAACCGTTTTTCCTCCATGCGCAGATCATGTCCTCTAGTCCTTTGAGAAGGCCTAGGGACAAAAAGCTCATCCGTCAAGTTATTATATTGCCCTCTGATGTATTTATACATGTTAATTAGATCCCCTCTAAGGCGTCTTTTCTCTAGACTAAATAAACCCAGTTTATCTAACCTTTCTTGGTAAGTGAGACCTTCCATCCCACGTATTAATTTTGTTGCTCATCTCTGCACCTGCTCTAAAACTGCAATATCTTTTTTGTAATATGGTGCCCAGAACTGAATTCCATATTCCAGATGTGTCCTTACTAGAGAGTTAAACAGGGGCAATATTATGCTAGCAATATAAACAGGGGCAATATTATGCTAGCATCTTGAGTTTTTATTTCCCTTTTAATGCGTCCCAAAATTTTGTTAGCTTTAGCTGCAGCGGCTTGGCATTGAGTACGATTATTTAACTTGTTGTCGATCAGTACTCCTAAGTCCTTCTCCAAGTTTACTGTCCCCAACTGTATCCCATTTATTTTGTATGGTGCTAGACCATTAATACGACCAAAATGCATGACTTTACATTTTTCAACATTGAATTTCATCTGCCATGTATGTGCCCATATAGCCATCCTATCCAGATCTTGTTGCAATATGACACTATCTTCCTTAGAGTTGATGATTATGCACAATTTTGTATCATCTGCAGAAATAGCAACAATGCTCACTACTGCATCTACTAGGTCATTAATAAATAAATTGAGGAGCACTGGACCCAATACAGACCCCTGTGGGACCCCACTGCTAACAGTCTCCCATTTTGAGTACGATCCATTGACCACAACTCTGTTTTCTGTCCATTAGCCAGTTCCCTATCCATGTACACAGACTCTTCCCCAGTCCTTGCATCCTCAACTTTTGCACCAGACGTTTGTGGGGAACAGTGTCGAAGGCCTTTGCAAAGTCCAAGTATATCACATCTACAGCATTCCCAATATCCATATTAGCATTCACTACCTCATAAAAGCTGAGCATGATAGTCAAACAGGACCTGTCTTTAGTAAACCCATGTTGATGCTGAGAAATAAGATTATTTTCTACTATGAAGTCATGTATAGTATCTCTTAGTAACCCCTCAAATAGTTTGCGTACAACTGATGTTAAGCTTACAGGTCTATAATTTCCTGGATCTCATTTTTTGCCGTTCTTAAATCATGGGAAAACGTGGGCTGTACGCCAATCCACTGGGACTCTGCCAGTTGAAAGAGAGTCACAAAAGATAAGATAAAGGGGTTTATCTATAACTGAACTTAATTCCCTTAGGACCCGAGGATGCATGCCATCCGGGCCAGGTGCCTTGTCTATTTTTAATTTATTTACTCTTGCCTTCACTTATGTAGTTTGGTATTGCTCAGTGGGTGGACCCCCACTTTCCAAAACTCCACTAAATAGAATAGAAAATGTAAAATTATGTTTTTGAAGGTTTTGGGAGCATAAGGATTGTTTTTGTAAAAAGCTGTTATACATAGCAAGGATTCAGCTTGGAATCAGGAAGTATCAGCTATCAGCTAAATGGAACGCACCCCAGAGTACACCCGGTGCTGAAATGGTGAAGGATGTGGCTGTTCGGGTTCTGATCCACATGGTCCCAAACTTGAATACCAACACTCCTGCTTATAGCTCACTTACCTGCAGTGGCGTAACTACAAATCATGGGGGCCCCCAGCAAAACTTGAATGGGGCCCCTCAATGGTCACACCCTTTCTTTACCTGCCCTTGGTGACCCTTCCAGCCTGGGGGCCCATCTTGCAAGGGTCATAAAACAAGTGTGGCCATCATAATCTTCACTCCCATACCAAGTGTAGCCACAAAAACACCTGATCTGAAGGATGAACACCTTTATTGGAGGAAGGGAGGGTTAATGGTTGGAGCCCTCTAACAGCTCTGGGTCCCCCTGTCATTGCAGATGTAGTTATGCCCCTGCTTACCTGGGTACCTGCAGTGTTTTGTTTCACCCTTGGGTGTTTCTTCTCCTCTTGTGCATTCCCCTTATTTTTAAAAGTAAATTAAATCTACGACAGAAGGAGCAGCGCCCCGATAACCACAGAGATCTTCACTTTGCAGAATCTCTGAAAAATATATAAAAAAGCCAGTAGGTGCCCAGCATCTATCAACAATTGAAACATTCATTCTGGGTGGCGTGACCCTTTAAAAAATAGATTTGTCTATTTTTAATTTCAAACCTTCTAAAGCTCAACTCCCGAGCCTTCTGGATGCTTGATCCAATTTTTTTTATATTGCTTTGAGACAATGGAAAAAATAAATTATGTGTGGCAACCAGCAAAATAAAAAATAACAAAAAAAAGAATCCTTATTCTTTAACAAGTGAAGAAATCATCTCAATCTTAATACTCAAGGAAACACTTTCCTGTATTCAGCCAGTTAGTGAATCCTAATGTGCGGGATGAAGCGATTGTCTGCGAACCAATTTACCATCAGCCATGCCATGATACATAGACATTATAATTGCCCAGATCTTGCAAGGGAAACAAATTGTGTGATAACACAAGTTATTCATGGAAACAAATGTGGTCTATCAGCTTACGAGGATGTTATCTCCCCATGGTCATTCCTCCGGAGCATTTCCTACTGTAATACACAGCTGCCGTGCGCCATATGTGCTCGCACGGGCGCCGTATATGTTTTTCAACTCCAAAATGATATCAGCCGCCAATGATTGCAGCTGGCTTTTGGTAAAAATAGAAGATGAGGGGTCAATGCGGAGGTGAGAGGTCACACGGGTCCGGTCTGTTGATACACTGTTAGCGGAGGTAGTGCTGAATTGGTGTAATTCTCGTCTGATGAGAGGAGCGAGATGTTTGAAATTATAGTGATAAAGTACATTAAACATCTCTCCACGAGAATTACTATACAGAACTGGAAATCTTGCTCGATCCCCTGAGGGATTTATGATATCAAGAAAATTTGGCATTGCGGGAATTTTGGCCTGCTGGATTTTTAGCGCTGTCTTTGATTACAGTGTTATGCTTATATGCTTAAAGTTCTCACCATAAATGGAGAGGATTTAAAAGAAACCTTAGATGAGACGAGCGAAAGGTGACTTTTAAAAATAAGACTTCCATGGCTATTGTGCTGATCCTCTGCTTTTAATAGTTTCTGAGTCACTTATGTTGAATGAGTATGCAGATAGGGGCGTAGCAAGAGGCCGTGAACACAGAGGCATTACTAGGGTTGGTGTCACCTTGTGCAGAAACTCATGGTGTCACCCCTCTCTTACCCCATGAACCTCCAACCTCACCAGGTTAAACAAAACCACAAATACTTTTTAACCTACTGGGCGTTACGGACGAGCTCAGCTCATCCAGTAACGCCGCGGTGGATTTCTCAGGCCCTGGTGTGCCGATTTGGATATTTTTTTTTATATACACGCAGCTAGCACTTTGCTAGCTGCGTGTCTTACTGTTCGCTGCTGCTCACCGCCGATCCACCGCTACCCGCCATGATATAGGGTCCCCCCCCCACATACCCCTTGCGCAGCCTGGCCAATCGCCGCCAAGCTGCGCTATGGGGTGGATCGGGACTCCCTGTTACGTCATGACCTCGATGACTCATTCTGTTCATCGCCATGGCGATGGGGGAAGCCCTCAAGGAAATCCCGTTAAGAACATGATTTCCTGATGGGCATGCAGCGGTTTGCCGGCGACGAGCGTTCAGCGATTTGCGATTGTGATTAGCGTGCATAGCACGCTAATCGCGATCGCTCCAAACCCGCCGCAGTGTCCAGTGATTTTTCCGCGCTAATCGCGGGAAAATCACTCCCGCAGAACGCCGGCGGTAATCGCCGGCGCTCTGCGGTTTTAAGTGTGAACGGGCCCTTAGTCTGGAGCTTGATGTCACCCCCCTCTGCCAGGGGCGTGATTTGTTATCAGTGGCTGAGCAGATGCAATCATTAGAACAATTGTGCAGAGAGCAGAAAGTTTTTTTCTCTCCTTATTATTTATTTATTTATTGTATTTATAAAGCGCCAACATATTACGCAGCGCTGAACATTAATTTAGGTTACAGACAATATTTAGGCAGGGGCGTAGCAATAGGGGGTGCAGAGGTAGCGACCGCATCGGGGCCCTTGGGCCAGAGGGGCCCCGAAGGGCCCTCCCTCAACTACAGTATTAGCTCTCTATTGGGCCTGTGCTGATAATAATCACTTCTATAGATACTTTGAATAGTGGTAATCATTAACAAACTGTTTCCCATCCCCTTCCTGCACCTCTGACACTGTAGTTGCCATTGGCAGGTTTTAGTGTGCCACATCAATTGTTATGTATAGAGTGCTTGGGGGGGCCCCATTGTAAAACTTGCATCGGGGCCCACAGCTCCTTAGCTACGCCACTGTATTTAGGGGTGACATACAGAAATATGACTATACAAGAATACAAGAAAACCAGATCACACAGCACAGTATTAGTACAAGGTAATGCTTAGTCAGTCACTGGATGGAGCATGGAGATTAGGCAAGGTAGGTTCACTCAGATGCATAGCATGGGTTCACAGTAATGGAGGTGCAAGATCAGGTAGGACACAAAAGGAGGAGGACCCTGCCCAAAGGCTTACAATCTAGAGGGAGAGGTAAGGACATGAATGGTAGGGGACCAGAGTTCAGCTGTGGGTTTAGAGCACTTGTGAGGGGTAGTAGGCCAGAGTGAAAAGGTGAGTTTTGAGGGCTTTCTTGAAGATGTTGAAGGAGGGGGCTGCCCTAATGGGTGGAGGTAGGGAGTTCCATAGTGTTGGAGCAGCTCTTGAGAAGTCCTGGAGGCGTGCATGGGACTGGGTGATGCGGGGGGCGGTTAGGCGAACTTCATTGGAAGAGCGGAGTGAGCGGCTAGGTGTGTACCTCTGAGTAAGATCGGAAATGTAGGTTGGACAGGTTTTGTGGACAGATTTGTAGGTCAGACACAGTATCTTGAATCTGATTCTGGACTGGATAGTAAGCCAGTGGAGGGATTCTAGGAGGGATCTGCCGTGGAGGAGCGATGGGAGCAGTGGATAATTCTGGCTGCCGCATTCATGATGGACTGCAGTGGGGCTGTTCGGGTCATAGGGAGACCAGACAGCAGGGCATTGCAGTAGTCAAGGCGGGAAATTATGAGGGCATGGATGAGGAGTTTGGTGGTGGCAGAGGTCAGGAAAGGGCGAATCTTACAGATGTTACGAAGGTGGAAGTTGCAGGACTTTGTGAGGTTTTGGATGTGGGAAGTGAAGGAGAGTGCGGAGTCCAGGGTGACACCCAGACAGCGGGCTTGAGAGGTAGGGCGAATGGTAGTGTGGTTAACAGTGACATGCACATCTGGGAGGTTCGTGGATGGCCGGGGTGGGAAGATCATAAATTCCGTTTTGTCTAGATTTAGTTTCAGGAACCTAGCGGACATCCAGGAGGAGATGGCTGCCCTTTCCCTTAGTTGTCTCTCAGGATGGGGCCCCCCTGCAGCTTCATACGTTGCAGGGTCTATTGTTACGCCCCTGCCCTCTGCGGATGACACCTGGTGTGGTCCACACCTACTGCACCCCCTAGTGACGCCACTTCATGAACACATTTGAAGGCTCAGAGTCTGTGTCATCTTTTGTCTGCCAGGCACTTGTATTTGATTCAAACAGCAGAGCTCAGGGAGGATGTGCACAGTGTAAGAACTGATGTAATCACTTGATACTCCCAGATGCAGGGGCGTCACTAGAGGGGAGCAGCCCCTGTGATCGCAGGGGGGCCCAGAGTTCTAAAGGGATCCAAACTACTACTTACCTCCCTCCAATAAATGGGTTCATCCTTCAGATCTGGTGTTTTTGCATCTACAATTGTTATGGGTGTGAAGATTATGATGGCCACACTTGTTTTATGACCATTGTGAGATGGGCCTCTAGGCCCATCTCCGGTCACCAGGGGTAGGCAAGGGAAATGATGTGAACATTGAGGGTGCATCAAAGTTTTGATAGGGGGCCCCATGATTTGTAGTTACGCCCCTGCCAAGCTGCAGAGCTTGGAGGTAAGCCATGCCGAGTATTGGAACATTTTGTAAGCATAATACATAAATGGAAAGCAGGAGGTAGTGGCACTGGACACAAGACAGTCAATGGGCCTGATCCAATTCCCTTTTCCTCCTTACTTTTCTCCTTGGTGATACTTTCACATCTTATCAATAAAATGCCTTTTTAAGCTACCAGCAAGCAAGAAAATACTCAGTACTCATTGCTCTGTGCCCATCACTGATATTTCTTTGGTAATATATGCATGCCATTGATATCTACCTACCGTCAAGGCTAGATTTCTGGAAAGGCAACAAAGGCCCAGGCCTTGTGGAATGGGAGGGGCACTGCAGCACATAAAGGGGGAGCCACAGCATACTTGGCCAAGAGCACAGAAAATATAAATCCCGCGGTGCCTATCGTTGGCATTATTTACTTGTTATTGATATTCTGTTTGTTGTTAGTAATATCAACATGTTGTTGTTAATATTTGCATGTTATTAATATTTTCTCTGGCTGTTATTGGTAATATCTGAACATCATTGGAACTTGTCTGTTGTGTGACAATTTATTTTGTTTTTGTTTTTTGTTGTTTATTTGTTTTTTCAATTTAATTTATATTTTTACATGTCTATATCATTTTCTGTAGAAGCATTTGTAACACTGTTCTATGAGATGAAGGGGTGATAGGAGGCACATCAAATATGATAAAAGACTCTAAAAACAGTTTAAAACATAAGGGGCTCGATTCACTAAAGCGCGATAACTCAGTTATAAAGGCTTTGCACGTGCAAACTCGAGTGTAAAGGCTTTGCACGTGCATACCTGAGTGTAAAGGCTTTGCACGTGCAAACTTAGGTGTTAAGTAGTTTGCACTTAGGTGCTAAGTAGGGTAGTAACTTGGGTGCTAAGTAGTTTACACGTGCAAAGTGGCTTTTCACCGCCCTGCTAACACTTAGCACCCTTTAGGAAATCGAGCCCAAAGGTTGGCCTACCTTGAGAAAGTCAATCAGACAGCACAAACTAAAAATGACAATTTATTGAAACACTATGGATGATGTATTTCATGGTTTGAATTCTACTTCTTTAACTCAATATAAGTGTCTTGCGGCGACAAGCAAAGTATTGCGGCGTGCCTCGTGCTAAGCATTGCTAGTGCTACTTTGCTCATGTTTTCTCCCACCCTTTCATGTTCTTTCCTCCTTGGTGGGCACTGCCAAATAAGTAAGTAGCCTGTAGCATCTATTTGGTCATGTTTTTTGTCGAGAACTGAGATCTTAGAATCATCTATGTTCCAATTGGAGATGGAACAGAATTCTCCACAGGCATATTATCGTGGTTGCCACTGTTGCAACCTGAGCTGTGTGAGTATATTTTTATGCCACTATTTCAATTATCTCAATATCCTACACCATAGAGGGCTCCTGTTGTCTCTCTTTTGTTTTCCTCTCTGGAAGGTACATTGCGATCTCTGGAATCCTCTCCTATTGTGCTTTGAGGATTAATGATAATTGCTTGTGACCCAGTAATATATGAGGCCTACTGCATGGATTATGCACATGTGCCACATCAATACAGTGTTCACAGCACATACTTTTATATTACATTCAATGTTTGTCTCCACCCACATTGTTTGTCTCCACCCACAGATTACAGGGAAGAATTGACAGCGCTCCTAAATCAGGTCATATCTGAAATGACTACCAACAGAGGCGTGCAGAGCCCCCTAATGGCAAATACACACCTTGTATTCAAAACAGATACTAAAATATGCACTAAATCCCTAAACTCAGAATAAAAATGGAATGCAACTTGATATAGCAAATGGGTGCAGCTAGCCATAAAGTAAACTTATATTTTTTATACAGCAGAGAGAGGTGTCAGCGCTTCCCAAGGCAGGCTGCATCTGAATGACTAGCAACATAATGTATATGTGCAGAGCCTAATTATTAGCAGGATACACAACTTGCATTTAAAACAGATGCACCAAAATTAACATAATGGAGGATGTTAGCTTCCAAAAACGGTTTGCACGCAGAGTGTTCCGTACTAGACCCTTATTTATTTATTTTTATTTATTTATTTATTGTATTTATAAAGCGCCAACATATTACGCAGCGCTGAACATTAATTTAGGTTACAGACAATATTTAGGGGTGACATACAGCAATATGACAATACAGGAATACAAGATAACCAGATCACACAGCACAGTATTAGTACAAGGTAATGCTTAGTCAGTCACTGGATGAAGCATGGAGATTAGGCAAGTTATGTTCACTCAGATGCATAGCATGGGTTCACAGTAATGGAGGTGCCAGATCAGGTAGGACACAAAAAGGAGGAGGACCCTGCCCAAAGGCTTACAATCAGTGGACCCTTCCACTGCGGTGAGGAAAACAGATTGTTGTGGCCACTCCCCCATTTCCTCATGGCACTTATATTGAGGACCTTGGTGACACATGTCCCCCTGCATCTTTTGGAATTGTAGCAAAACCCTTAATAATTCTGAGTATTCTTTTATGACTGTGTATTTTGAATTTTAAATAATACAAATAGCATAATTCAATTTCTTTTTACACTGTTGTTGCATACTGTGATCTTTCAACAAATGGGAAATTTATAAAGATTGCTTTTCCTCTGGAAACAGGAGTCTTCCTTTTATTTGGCTGTTTTTTTTTATCCCTCCATGTATTTTTTGTTCCTGTTTATATTGCACTGACAGCACCTCTCCGAGGCAAAGATAACGAAGTTTGATACTCGGAAAAGCAGACATCCCCCCATGTTGATATTTCATTTAACTTACCTTGCCGAGTATTTCGACTGTCATGTTAAACAATTATTGGCTGAAGTGGATCCGGCAGGTGTTGGAGTTCTTGCAGGAAGATTTATTGACGCCTGTTTCCAGCATTGAGCTGTCCCTCCCTGTGTTCACAACAATTCACCAGAGCTAATGTGTCTCTATTCAATAGGGCGTGAGAAATCACTGAGGCAAAAAAAGCCACAGCCGTCTTCTTAAACTTACACCTAAAGTACTTGATGGCAGAGGAAGAAATGAGGCAAGTGTATTGCTGGCCAACCGTTTCAAACTGGAAATGTCCTTATTTTCTTTTTATCTTTCTTCATTGAAGTATTAGTTTTATTTCCCTGCTGTTTGTGTATTATACAAGGATGCAGAGCATGAGCCCCAGAGCTTTAAATGACAGAAATCAGACGGCGAAGCCATAAAGAACTGATGTCAGCTGGACGCGGTAACAGAAATGGCTGCAATAGTTACCTTCTTCTCTGCGATCCATGCGCATACTGAGGCACAGAAACCTATAATGGAATGGGTAAGGGGCTGCCCACACTGATTTGAATTGGTGTGCATTTTGCAGCTCACTGAAATCGCGTTTTTCTGACTTCTAATGTTTTTTAATGTTGCTTCAATTTTTGGGCTTTTTCTGCATTTCGGAAACACAGGGCAAGTCTGCATTTTTTCATGTGCGATTCGCAAAAATGCAAGTCAATAGCAATGTAGAAAAAAAAATGCATAAAAATAGGTATTTTTTTTATCAAAAATTGTACCCGAGCAGGGGCTTAGCAATAGGGAGTGCAGAGGTTGTGACCGCATTGGGGCCCTTGAGCTAGAGGGGCCTGAGGGGCCCATCCTCAACCACAATATTAGCTCTTTATTGGTCCTGGACTCCTGTGCAGATAATATGCACTTCTATACATGCTTTGAATGGTAGTGATCATTAGATCATTAACACACTGTTCCCCATCCCCTTTTTGTACCTCTGACACTGTAGTTGTCCTTGTTAGGTTTTGGTGCGCCGTATCAATTGTTATGTACAGAGTGTTTGAGGGGCCCCAATGTAAAACTTGCACCGGCACTCACAGCTTCTTAGCTATGCCACTGTTCCCGAGGCAAACCTCAGGTCATATGCTTTTCTAAGAAGAGGCAAGACTGTGGATCCTGTAGAAGCTTCCCATGCCAACCATGGTCACCAAAAGGAATTCGACAAACTCTTGTCGGTTTTCAAGCTGGCGACCATGTTCCTCTTCAAGCATGAATGCTGTAGCTGCATGAGCATGACCGCGACTGTGCAGTAAGCCAGAGCCACGTATGCAGGCCTAGGCACAGCCGTGCCTACGTGGGTTCAGTGCAGCCATGCTCGTGCATGAAGAGGAACGTGGTCGAGAATGTGAAAGAGGATCCCGGGCAGTGGCAGAGGTCCTGAGGACTGTGTAGAAAGCCTCTGGAGGATCTTAGGTAAGGTTTTGATTTTTGACCCGAGGTTCACCGTGGGTTCTCTTTAAAGAGAATCTGTATTGTTAAAATCGCACAAAAGTAAACATACCAGTGCGTTAGGGGACATCTCCTATTCCCCTCTGTCACAATTTCGCCGCTCCCCGCCACAATAAAAGTAATCAAAAACTGTTTTTAAAAGTTTGTATATAAACAAACAAAATGGCCACCAAAACAGGAAGTAGGTTGATGTACAGTATGTCCACACATAGAAAATACATCCATACACAAGCAGGCTGTATACAGCTTTCCTTTTGAATCTCAAGAGATCATTTGTGTGTATACCTTCTGTCCCCCTGCAGCTCTCATGCACGGAAGAGTAACAGGCTTCCTGCAGACAGCTCTGCCTGTGCCTGTGTTTGTAATTCCTCAGTATGTGTCAGCCAGTTCCTTTCACAGCCTAACAGAGGAGGATTTTTATCCAGCTCTCTTTCACTGATATCAGATAGCAGAGAAGCTGCTGGCTTATGTAAATAACACACACACTGGAGTGTGCATAGAGGGGCCTGGAGAGGGTTGTGCATAGCAGATCAGCATGGAAGAGTTGGCAGCCTTCCAGACACAGGACGACAAGTCCGACAGGGGAAAGATACATTGATTTATTACAGAGACAGTGATAGTAGAAAGTGCTGCAGTAAGCCAGAGCACATTAGAATAGGTTTAGGAACTTGTAGGATGGTAGAACAAAGCATGACATTTTTGTTAAAGAGTCTCATTAAGATACTGGAGTTAAGGTATGCAAAATTATCCAACTGAAAACCGCACATCTTTGTGCTTTTCATCTTAAACAAAACTAGTTTCAAGAAGATTGCTGATTGGAAGTAACGGTGGAAAATCTATATGCATCAGGTGGAGAGTCAAGCAATTGGTGCATAGTTTTGTTGTAGCACAAGGCAAGGTTCCACTACCTCAGTTGTACAGAAAAAATAAAGTTTTTTTGTTTTAAGTCAATCGAAAAAATTCAATTGAATTTCCTGTTTTTATTGACATTAGTCAATCTGGAGTGGCTGATTTTTCTGATCGATTTTTATGAGAATTGAATCGTGTAGGATAGATTGACGATTTATTGATTTACAATATATACCCAAGCAATTTTTTTCAAAGCTTTCAATAATTTTTGTTTTCATAATTGGGGAAAAATTTAACATGTGTGTGATACATTCTAACAACTGTTACAACCAATCAGATAAATTGACTGAAATTCTCAAATTGGAAAGAAATATAAAAGATTGCATTGTGTGGCCATTTGATCATTGTGTTATAAGGAGGGGTATCAGTCTCCTGTCTGGCTGGGCTATTATCATCCCATATGTGGCTTCCTTTTAGGCAGTGAATATCTGGCAGATTTTCAATTCTGAAAAACAGTTACATGTAATTTCTGATGGACTTTGACCACCGTAGTATACACAAGACAGAACAGATTGGCGGTATAAGTTATAGTAATGCGTTTAGAAACTGCAAAAAATAGCTCAAGCATAACCTACCTTATAAATGACAACTTGACACAGAGCAGGATCATCCCCCGGGCAACCTAGGCAAGTGCTTGGGGCCTAGTGCATGTCAAGGGGCCCCTGTGCTACCTTCTTTGACCTCTCTCTTCTTCAGCTTACCAAAAGGACCACAAGAGGGCCCCAAATCTGCTACCTTGCCTAGGTCCCCATAACATCTTAATCCATCTCTGACTTGACAGCGTATATATAAATTCCTGGTCAACAAGGGAGTCATAGGGGGAGATTTATTTTATTTATTTATTTTATTTATTGTATTTATAAAGCGCCAACATATTACGCAGTGCTGAACATTAATTTAGGTTACAGACAATATTTAGGGGTGACATACAGCAATATGACAATACAGGAATAATAGAAAACCAGATCACATAGCACAGTATGAGTGCCAGGTAATTCTTAGTCATTGGATTGAGCATGTAGATTAGGCAAGTTATGTTCACTCAGATGCATAGCATGGGTTCACAGTAATGGAGGTGCATGATCAGGTAGGACACAAAAGGAGGAGGACATTGCCCAAAGGCTTACAATCTAGAGGGAGAGGTAAGGACACGAACGGTAGGGGACCAGAGTTCAGCTGTAGGTTTAGAGCACTTGTGAGGGGTAGTAGGCCAGAGTGAAAAGGTGAGTTTTGAGGGCTTTCTTGAAGATGTTGAAGGAGGGGGCTGCCCTAATGGGTGGAGGTAGGGAGTTCCATAGTGTTGGAGCAGCTCTTGAGAAGTCCTGGAGGCGTGCATGGGACTGGGTGATGCGGGGGGGCGGTTAGGCGAAGTTCATTGGAAGAGCAGAGTGAGCGGCTAGGTGTGTACCTCTGAGTAAGATCGGAAATGTAGGTTGGACAAGTTTTGTGGACAGATTTGTAGGTCAGACACAGTATCTTGAATTTAATTCTGGACTGGATAGGAAGCCAGTGGAGGGATTCTAGGAGGGGATCTGCCGTGGTGGAGCGATGGGAACAGTGGATAATTCTGGCTGCCGCATTCATGATGGACTGCAGTGGGGCTGTTCGGGTCATAGGGAGACCAGACAGCAGGTCATTGCAGTAGTCAAGGCGGGAAATTATGAGGGCATGGATGAGGAGTTTGGTGGTGGCAGAGGTCAGGAAAGGGCGAATCTTACAGATGTTACGAAGGTGGAAGTTGCAGGACTTTGTGAGGTTTTGGATGTGGGAAGTGAAGGAGAGTGCGGAGTCCAGGGTGACACCCAGACAACGGGCTTGAGAGGTAGGGCGAATGGTAGTGTGGTTAACAGTGACATGCACATCTGGGAGGTTCGTGGATGGCCGTGGATTTATCAAAGCATTACTGAAATTTTTTTCTTCTTAATCTGTTCTAACCAGCAGGGAGAACAGTTCTGCATGATAATAAGAACCTTCTTAAATCCTAGGTAATAGTGGCAATTTAGCCTGAACTTCTAGAGTTGCACTACAGTCAAGAAAAGTGCAAATCCATCCCTAAACTGGCGTAGATTAAGAAGTGCTTGATAGCAGTTCTACAGATGTAGAACTGCAGGCTAGACATGATTGTAGAGTGCAGGCTAGACATGATTTGTGTGGTGCTCCTCCCCCCTGCTGAATTCCTCCTCAGAGCCTGCTGCTATCGATACAGCAGGTGTGTTGGTTACCTCAGCAACAGCAATTCCCCTCACACACTGCACTGCCTGAGAGACCTTCCAAGCTCCTCCTATTTTACAACAGTTTTAGAAGAATCCTGCACTACATCTAATGATTTCTTTACCTCTTGAGGACCTCAGTGTTAAACCCCCCTAATGACCAGGCCATTTTATGTAAAATGTGCCACTGCAGCTTTAAGGCCAAGCTACAGGGCCGCACAACACAGCACACTTGTGATCCCCCCCCCTTTTCTCCCCACCAATAGAGCTCTCTGTTGGTGGGGTCTGATCGCCCCCCAGATGTTTGTTTCTTTATTTATGTTTGTGTTTATGTGGTTTTTTTTTAATAAAAAAGGTGTTTTTTTATTTATTACTGTAAACTGCCTCCCTCCCCCCGCCAGCCAATCCCTGTGATCAGCTGTCATAGGCTGAAGCCTATGACAGCCAATCACTCCTGTGCCTCAGGAGGGGACAGCCGTGTCACATGGCTGTCCCCAGTACAGTGCTGCTGCTGATCGCAGCGCTGTTCAATGGAATTAGACGGCGGTTTCGCCGTCTTAGCCTCCCGAGCGGCAATCGCCACTCGGAGACTGAAGTGAGCAGAAGATGCGCGCGCGCGATCTCCTGCAAAACAGAGCCCCAGGACTTTATGCCAATCGGCGTTAGGCGGTCCTGGGGCTGCTGCCGCGGCCACGCCCATCGGCGTGACGAGGTCGGGGAGAGGTTAAGATGCCAGAGACAGTTCTGCATGGATTTCTAAAAATCTACCAATATTTTGTCTCAGATACTCTTGATAAATGTCACCCGTAGGCCTGGACAAAAAAGAAATTTTCAAACTGGCTATTGGGATTTATAAATAGTACATTTATTCATTTCTCGTCTCCACTCTCCAGATTAAGGCTTTACATTTGGAGGGGATAAGACATTTCGGCCTTTGGAAGGGAGCAATACAATGGATCATACTCACTCCTTTGTTCTCTCTAGGAAAGTCTCATGTTATGTTTGCTGTGAGACAGAATGGGGTCAGACTGCAAACACCTGTAATTCTACAAATAGGCCTCCTAGGCCAGAGTCCATCATTTATCTGAAATGCATAAAAGCTCCATCCTTATCGAATGCAAAGAGACTGCAAGCTTCAATTGTTCCTGTTCTGTGGGCTGTCTTGCTGCGTACAGCCTTCAGTAAGGAATCAGAGTTTGTAAAAGCAAATAAAAAACACAGATATAAATTAACAGCACCATAAAACACGAAAGAGTCATAATACATAAAAAAAAAATGTAAACCAAACAAAGCAGGAAAAACATCTACAAAATTGTTCATTAAGAGTCTGAAAATATTGCGGTGTTTCACTACTAGGGGTTAATGCCAAGAAATGACAAAAACGGAATATAAAATGAAAAAAAAAATAATTGATTTTTTTTTTTGTACCTTCAAAATTGTGACCATATTTTCTGGCCACGCGTGTTCGATATTTATGAGAGTTAAGAGGCCTCTGCACACCAGTTAGGCCTGAGAGAGTAAATTTATGTATTTATTTTGGCTCCTGTTGTCTATAAGATATCATTTTCCATTTTTTTTCGTCCCCTGCCGCTTTCCTGTGTTACTCTTTTAGCCCGGCAATAGCATTTCCTGCCCGGGGCCATACTGTAAATGAAATATTACGTGTTTGGTAAACACTTTGCAAATGAATAAATAGCGAAATGAATTAGGAAAAGCATTGCAGGCCCGACCTGGTGGAAGTGTCAGATTTTAGAGAGGGGGGTTTTAAATATGAAACTGTTATTTTTGCCTTTTTTTCCCTGCTACCGCAATACGATTACGATGGAGGGAGATCTGTGTATAGGAAGGAGGTGCCTACACATTAAGAAAGGATTCATTTCTTGTGTATTATACTAAGTCGTGAGTGGGGAAGAAAAAGCCTAAACCTCTCATATTGTATCTGCTGTGTATTGAAGACCTGTAATTTGTCGCTGGGATGGTATAATAGCAAATGCCCCCCTTAAAGCCTCTGTTATTGCACCCCTCGCATGAGCTGAAGTCATTTCCATAGCTGATGTTTGGCACTTAGGCTTTCCACCCACCGCTTTCATAGAAAAAGGGATTTTGGAATTGACTCTTAAAACCGGATTTGCAAACTTAATATTTCCACGGAAGACACAATGCCGCTCTCTCTAAATGCAGCTGTCATTACAGGGTTGCTTTGAACTGTTCCTTTTGAAAATGGAGCTGCTGTTTCTACCGCATTGCACAGCTTTCTAGGAGCATTATGGGAGAATACCGAGGAGCGGAAGGCGGAGGTGTAGATAGGCACAACAAGGCCAAATAGAAACAGGTCAGATTTGGAAGAATGACGACGCTTGCTTTGTAGATGTTCCAACAGTGGGGTGGACTTTTGGAAGCCAGAGGCACTAAATGGTCAGTTTTGTTCTGGGTGCGGCCTGTGGAGAGCAAGGCCGGGTTTATATTTTTAGTGCCCCTAGGCCAACTTTTTTGTTTCCACCCTTCAATTGTGCAGCAGTGTCCTCCGATTCCACGTGCAGCCCCCTCATCCATATGAAACATCTATGCACAGCATCCCCTCTCTTTTATGTACAGTTACCCTGTGCGGAAGCTCCCCGCTTATATGTGTTGTTCCCAATTTGCAACCTTTCTTTTCAATTTGCAGCCGCCCCCTCCATATGCAGCAACCCCTCTTCAATATCCAGCTGCCCCCTTGGGCTCCATCAACCCAAGGTCTGGGCCTTTGGGGCCTTTCCAGAAATCTGGGCGCTCTGAGACTCTTGCTAAAAGCCAGGAAGAGTCTCAGAGCACCCTGATTTCTTTGTGTGTTTATTTTTAGTGGACTTTGGAACAGCCTGAGCATTGGACCATTGGATCATTTGGCCTTATAGCACCTAGGGGACGTCCACACCCCATACTTGTTTGTTTGTTTCCAGAAATCTGGCCCTACTGGAGAGGACAGCATGAGCTCCATATTAACAGCTATGGGCTTATGGGGAAATGACAATGCAAGTTGCCATAATATAACAGTTACACTATGCTTCTATGGAGAGAAATAGCTATGCATGTTAATATTTGCTTTACAAGTAAATCTGTGAACTGATATCAACAATAGGGTTTTTTTTTGGGGGGGGGGGGGGGGGGCTTTAGGACTTAAGATTTTCACTCTATGCCTGGTGTTTGCTTACACAGAGCAGAACATCCAAAATGAGGGCAGCACACGAATGACAGCCACTAGAGGAGGCAAAGGTGCAGAGGCGTCAATTGCTGTGGTCTATGAAACAGGTAGCTATTGAGAGAGCAGTAGGGCCGTTTTCAGGCATAGGCAAACCAGACAGCGGTCTAGGATGACATCTGCATGAGGGGGCACCAAAAAGCTAGTACACTGTGCTTTATTTTATTCACAAGTGCTAGTTCCATTGAAGCAGCAGGGACAGCCATACTATCTCAGGAAAATACACACACATCTATAAGTAGATAAATACTTGTTAAACTTACATAATATACAGTGGCTTGCAAAAGTATTCGGCCCCCTTGAGGTTTTCCACATTTTGTCACACTACTGCCACAAACATGAATCAATTTTATTGGAATTCCACGTGAAAGACCAATACAAAGTGGTGTACATGTGAGAAGTGGAAAGAAAATCATACATGATTCCAAACATTTTTTACAAATAAATAACTGCAAAGTGGGGTGTGCGTAATTATTCAGCCCCCTGTGTCATTACTTTGTAGAACCACCTTTTGCTGCAATTACAGCTGCCCGTCTTTTAGGGTATGTCTCTACCAGCTTTGCACATCTAGACACTGAAATCCTTGCCCATTCTTCTTTGCAAAATAGCTGGTCTCTGCTATTGCCTGCCGCCTGCCCTGACTCGGTTAGTTCCGAATTCTGTCTCCTGAGAACTCCACAGTGAGGTGTCACCGTTCTCTCAACCACCAGCTGAGATTATCCCAGCAGTGACCTGGTGAACACTAAGCAGCGCGCGTCTAGTTAAAAATGGCGCCGGCAAAAAATGGCGCCTCCTTCTGCCCGATATATGTTTAAAACGATATTTATCGTTTTAAAGGTTAAAATAGTGCAGACCTTTTGAACGAAATTTATCGTTTTAAAACTTTTTTTTTTTTGTCCTGCCTGAACGATATTTATCGTTTTAACCCTTGCTTTGCTGCCGTTTGGAAAATATCTGCCTGCCGGCTTTAATGTTTAATAGCAAACCCCCTTAAAAGCTAAAAACACCAAATTTGCAGGGAATGTTAAGAAGAAAATTGTGAACAAGAGGAAAAAAATTTTTTTGAAAAAGACCTTATAGTTTTTGAGAAAATCGATTTTGAATATTCTTCTTCTGACCGTGGGAAAATTAAACGCCTGCCGACTTTAGCGGTTAATAGCAAAGCCCCTTTAAATGCTAGAAACACCAAATGTGTAGGGAATGTTAAGAAGAATAGTGGGAACATGAAGAAAAAAAATTGTTCAAAAAGACCTTATAGTTTTTGAGAAAATCTATTTTAAATCTTCAAAGAGGAAATGTTTCTATTTAAATCGCGTACTGACATTTCCGTGGAAACTTTTTCTGCCGACTTTAGCAGTTAATAGCAAAGTCCCCTTAAATCCTAGCAACACCAAATTTGCAGGATATGTTAAAAAGATACTGGGAAACAATATTTAAAAAAAAAATTGAAAAATGTTATTTATTTATTTATTTTTTATTAAAATTTGTGGGTTATGTTCAGAGTGTGGGAAATTTTTTTAAAAAAATGACGTGGGGTCCCCCCTCCCGAGCCTCTGTAACCCCTTGTCTCCCATGCAGGCTGGGAGAGCCAGAATGCGGAGCCCCGGCCGACTGGGGCTTCGCACCCTGAGCTATATCAGCCCGCATGGTCCATGGTATGGGGGGGCTTCGGGGGGGAGGGGCGGCCAAGCCTTCCCCTCCCCCCCCGGAGCCCTTGTCCAATCCATGGACAAGGGGCTCTTCCCCACCTCCGGTGCCCCAGGAGGAGGTGGGGGCGACGACTCCCTGGGGGGGGTTAATGGTGGCATCTGGGAGTCCCCTTTAAGAAGGGGACCCCCAGATGCCCACCCCCCTCCCAGGAGAAATGAGTATAGGGCTACTTTGTACCCCTTACCCATTTCCACAAAGGGTTAAATGAAATAAATTAACCGCTAAAGTCGGCGGGCGTTTAATTTTCCCACGGTCAGAAGAAGAATATTCAAAATCGATTTTCTCAAAAACTATAAGGTCTTTTTGAAAAAATGTTTCCTCTTGTTCACAATTTTCTTCTTAACATTCCCTGCAAATTTGGTGTTTTTAGCTTTTAAGGGGGCTTTGCTATTAAACATTAAAGCCGGCAGGCAGATATTTTCCAAAAGGCAGCAAAGCAAGGGTTAAAATGATAAATATCGTTTGGGAGCATTACAAATATAAATATAAACGATAAATATCGTTTTTAAAGCCGGCGCCATTTTTTAGCTGTCAAAAACGAAAAATAAGTAGTGATAGTGGTTCTCTATGGGGCGCCGTTTTTTAAGTACCATAACTGGCGCCATTTTTAACGGACCCCAAGCAGTGCAGTCTAGCATTCCCTTTGGGGGGTGTTAGTGAAGACCCGTGGGCGCTTAGACTCCACCGCTGGGCAACATCTCTTCCTTCAGTGGAAGGGTCAACGGTGTCTGAAGACCTAAAACATACTCCTTCCATTTCTGAATGATCGCTTGAACAGTGCTCCGTGGGATGTTCAAGGCTTTGGAAATCTTTTTATAGCCTAATCCTGCTTTACATTTCTCAATAACTTTATCCCTGACCTGTCTGGTGTGTTCTTTGGACTTCATGGTGTTGTTGCTCCCAATATTCTCTTAGACAACCTCTGAGGCCCTCACAGAGCAGCTGTATTTGTACTGACATTAGATTACACACAGGTGCACTCTATTTAGTCATTGGCACTCATCAGCCAATGTCTATGGGCAACTGACTGCACTCAGACCAAAGGGGGTTGAATAATTACGCACACCCCACTTTGCAGTTATTGATTTGTAAAACATGTTTGGAATCATGTATGATTTTCGTTCCACTTCTCACATGTACACCACTTTGTATTGGTCTTTCACGTGGAATTCCAATAAAATCGATTTATGTTTGTGGCAGTAATGTGACAAAATATGGCAAATTTAAAGGGGGCCGAATACTTTTGCAAGCCACTGTATGTATAGTACTGTCCACATTTTGATTTCAGTGAATTTTATAGAGTAAATAAAGACAAAAACTGTTTCAGGCATTTTCCATCATTACTACCTCTGACTGAAGCCAATCCTGATGTTATTTCCTCTCTTGGAGCTGGCTTTGTAAACACATGTGAGCAAAGCATAGATTGCATTTCAACAACTTCTGCAGAGGGGTGAGGTGTATATCACTTCTCAGCCTTGTGTCACACTGAACTGCACTCAACCAATCAGCATGTAGCAGGAATGTGGGAGGGGAGATAGCAAGCTTCCTTCTCCCCGGCAATGTGCCAAATAGAGCCAGGCTGACTGAGATAAGATTTATTACAGAATAAACATTTATGAGTTTATTGTTATGCTTGCAATACAGGGTCAGGTTATCGACTGCATAATAAACACAGAGCAGTGGGTAAAAATGGAATTTGATTTTACGGCTGACATTCCCTGCTGATTTGGATCTGATGCGGCATCTGCTGAGGGGTTTTCCCAAGGACCCATGCTGTTTGCCCAAAGACGCTTATCCATATACAGGCTTGTGAGTGCAATCTTTTTTATCAATTTTAATAAATCATTGGTTTTACACTATATGAGCGCTCTCTAGTTTGCAGTGCATTACAAGGTGAATAGGAGACGGAGGTTATCGAGGTCTGACTGCTATCCCCCAAACGCTATCAATCTTGCCTCCAGAGAGTTGGGAGGATTCTTGGGGTGAGTGCGGGCACATTGGGGGGGTGTGTCCCGGCACTGGTAAGTGGAAGGTGGCCCTGTAATTGAGCACAATACATAGATCCCGTGAATCAGTGTGTAAACGCAGTTACGCACTATTTTTTCCTTTTTTCCCTTATCTACATGAAGGTGACTGCCCGGGATTAAGGAGCCAAAAGTGGAAAAACAGGGATCAGCCAAGGAGATCTGCTTCTAAGGACAGTATTGTCACCGAGCTGTGAGACTGTTAACTCCTGTATTCTTGTGGCAGCGAGCGCGTTTTTATCTTTAATATCACTAATAACTATATTGTGTTCCTTTTTTTCTTTCTCTGCCTGAAAAAGTTAAACATCAGGTATGCAAGTGACAGTTTTTGCCTGGGTCGGGACCGGGTCGGACTGGGTCTGACTATAGCATAACCTTCACTGATAAGTAATTACAACCATAAAACACTTTCATGTCAGTAAAGGGCTTCTGCGAGCAGGAAAAAGCTAAAAAGTGTCAATAATTTATAGAAACAGTGAAGACTTCAAAACTAGATTTAAATATAAAATAAACCTGTGGTATTCTTAAAAAGTCATTTTAGGAGACTGAGGATAGATACAATTGTTTTTCTCCTTAGTTTATTTTCATCTCGGATGTGATTTAAGGTAAAAATGGCTATTTATATTGTATCACATGCTATATGCCATTACAGTTCCTCTTTCGAAGTGCTCTAAAGGTGCGTACACACGTACTACTAAAGAGAATGACGGGTCCGTCAGACCCTCCCGCTGGGCGGTCGTTCTCCCGACAGTAGTGCGTGTGTACAGTCTATCTGCAGACTGATAAGGCTGTGTCTGAACGATCCGTGTGTACAGTCTACCTGCAGACTGATAAGGCTGTTTCTGAACGTTCAGAAACAGCCTTATCAGTCTGCAGACAGACTGTACACATGCACTACTGTCGGGAGAACAACCGCCCAGCGGGAGGGTCTGACGGACCCGTCGTTCTCTTTAGTAGTGCGTGTGTACGCACCTTTACCCTTTAAACTTCTAATTGAAAATGCACTGAATCTGATTACGTGAATACAATATCTACCTTTCAACCCTCTTCTCTAGTGCAATATGTTGTGTACTAGGTGCAACCGTGCAAGTTCTCTTTCTAGCATCCCAGAAAAAAAAAACGGATGCAGGTATAGGAGAGCTAGAATCCTATATGCCGGAGTACATAAAAGCAATCATTTATCTATTCCCACGTGAGAACAGGCTGATCACATAATCAGATTACTGACATGTTAATGGACATCGGATGTTGGCAGAGTATACTACAAAACTATAAACACATCATATGACTCTCAGGCTTTGAGCGGTAAAATCCCTAATTAACACAGTTTGCAGTAATAACAATACATTACTAAGTAACAACTTAACTGGTTGTTTGTATGCAAAATCAATTACAGAAACTAATCAAGACATCCACCAAAGACGTTATTTCCTCATCGGGAAAACTGAGAACCAAAGTATTTTTTATTTACTATATCTTCTTGCTAGATGTTTATTTCATGTTGTAGTGTAATTGATTTTCTTTTGTTTCTACAGCACTGAAGCTTTGTGTTTTGGGTGTTAAAGTGTCCCTGTAAACTCACTGGACTGTAACCCTTAAGGCAGACATACATCAGGTGACTTGGTGGCCAATCAACCATCCGATTTGATTATTATAATGAATCGGATGAAAATCGGTGCCGCCAAGTGCATTTCTGACCGAAAATGTGAACAATTTCGGGATGTTTGAAGTCATTTGCACATGCTGCAAGATGTTGGGCCGACATGCTTGATCAGGTGTGCGGCGGTAACGGCATGCAATTTTCGGGACGATCGACATACGCGACGAAACCCCTGGCGCTGTCCTCCCTAATGTTAAATGTCCCCCTGGTGCCCAGTGCAAGTTATACATTACCTGTCCGTGACCTTCACTTGTCCTCCACTTGATCTCCACTGGCACTCCTCTCTCCACGTGGTTGCCTAGTAAGGGAGCGCGTATGACATCAGACGTCACGCACGTGGCCACGTTTCTAGGCAACCACGTGGTGCGTGTATGGAGAATAGAGTGCACGCAGAACCAGCAAGGAAAAGTGGAGGCCGTGGACAGGTAATGTATAACTTGCACTGGGCACCGGGGGGACCTTTAACATTAGGGGATAGCATCGGGGCAGTGAGGCAATCGAATGTGGCGTCACAAGGCAGATTCCTAATTGATTTCAGCATGAAATTGATCGGGAGTTGGCCTGTGGTGTATAGGCAGCCAACAGATCTCGCTCTAATCAGATTCGATTAGAGAGAGATTTGTTTCTTGGTCGAATCTGCCCATCATCGCTAGATGTATGGCTAACTTTAAAGTAATGAATGGATGTAAAGTGGCAATTTTTTTCAGCAGTTCTTCAAATATTTTTCATTTCAGTTCCATAACCTAAACATGTGACAACATTTCATCATGTGATCTCATCTCAGATGACGGTGCTTGGAGAAGTGACCTTCATTGAGAAGCAGCCAATAAGAGGCATTACCTTATATTATTATTATTTATTGTAATTATAAAGCGCCAACATATTACGCAGCGCTGGACAATAAATAGGGATACATACTGTACATTGTAAAAAGGGGTGACAGACAGAGAGGTAGAAAATGGTTATACAACATAGCACAAGGTTATACATGCAATCAGGGTATAAAATGCGTTTTACACAGACCCAGCAAATCAGGTCCGAGTAGTACATGAGAAGGGTGTCATTGTTGGGGTGGCAAAATTAAGAAGGAAACACTAAGGGGGGGGGGGGGAGTCCCTGCCAAAGGCTTACAATCTAAAGGGTGGGGGAGGGAACAACGGAGATCAGAGAATACACAGAAACCTTGGTTATTAGGCTAATTGTCAGTATGTGCTAACAATGCACGAGTTAGGGTATAACAATTAAAGACTTTTCCAAGATGCAAAATGAACCAGACTGTGCAGTAGTGTAGCTTAGGGACTCTTTTTTGCATTGGGCCCCCTCAAGCTCTCTATACATAACAATTGATAGCACCAAAACTGGCCAAGGACAACTAGTGTCAGACAATCAAAGCACACATAGACCTGATCATTACCAGCTTAGCACAAATAAAAAGCTAATTAAAGGAGGGCCCCTACTGGGCCCCTTTGGTCCAGGGGCCCTGGTGCGGTCGCTACCTCTGCTTCTCCTATTGCTGCTTCACTGAGACTGTGGACTGTGTAACTTTCAAAGTAAGTTAAGCAGTCACATGCCAAAAGTACAAAGCAAACAAGGCTATGGACTCAACCAGGGTTGCAACTGCAAATCATGGGGCTCTTGACCAAAACTTTCATGAGGCCCCTCCTATGTTTACAACCCTGCCCCCAAGATGGACCCCACGACATAGGGCCCCATCTGCAAGGAGTCATGTAAAAAAGTGTGGCATCACGATCTCCACCCATAACAGTGTTGCCTCAATGATTATATCCACCCATATCAAGTGTGACTACAACAACACCGGCTATGGAGGACCAGGCTCACTGTATTGGAGGAAGAGAGGGGGAATAGTTGCCCCCTCCCCCAATCTTTGTTGAAGGGTGTGCTGCCGCTGTAGTTGCACCCAGTGGTGGCTGCAGCTTCATGTTTTGGGAGGGGGGGGCACAAAGTTGGCATGGTGGTTGGCTGGTGGGGCCCATCTGAGTGATCAAATCAATGTTTGTATGGTGAGCTTTAGATATTTTGTACCTAACTCAGTGATACATTTAAAACTAACTAGTTCTGCAATGAAAGGAACCAAATGTAAACATTACAAACAAAACTCAGATGCTTTTGAGCAGAGCAGATTGTCTCACTACTCTACAAGCAAAGGGAGGGAGTAGGAGCGGGAGAGAGATAAACACTTTGTGTGTAATTCCTTATTTTAGTAGCTAAGCATTGCTGGACACTACAGCTTGTATATAAAATACAATCTCTCATTTATTGCTAATTTAAAAGAAAAATAGTAAGCTTCCAGCTTTTAAGCCTTCTTCAGACTATATTCCCGTTGACTGACAATGTTAGAATATACAATCAGAAGGAGGTAGAGAGATTTTTTTGGCAAATATAAGTGTCATCCAGATACATTAATTACAAAGGATCTTGCAAGGATGGTGATGTATTTATAACAAATAGATAAGACCTTCAGTTTACTTAATGCCTACATAGACTCAAGCTAACATGGAGAGTTTTTTTACAGAACATACACTGTTCACTACATGTTGCTAGAGCCTGTAAACAGTTAACTGTTTGTTACTGAGCAGTGGGGCACTCTAGGGGGGAGGGGGGGCACAGTGATTCCCAGGGGGGGGGCAGTGTCCCAGCATGCCCCAGTGTAGTGCACCCATGGTTGCACCTCTGGGTTAAACCTTATAATTCAGAATAATCCCGTTTTTTAATAAGCAGAATAGTGTAAAGAACATAATATTGTGGTCATAAATATTTTATTGATTACTTGATATAGGGCATATAGCTGAATAACCTTGTAAACTTGTTATAGTGTTACACTATTTTAATCACTAAGTAAATGGGGGTTATTCCTAATGATACAGTTGAGTCCTGGACCTTTCATGTGCTTTGGAATAACTATTAAACATAACATCAGGGTTTTCAGAGACAGGGCATTGGTGATGATGACAAGGCAGAAGGGAATATTGGCTGGACTAAATGCAAAGCATCTAGAACCAAGGAGGGGCAGGCTGATCCATGGAGAAAATATGAATTCATTTAAAGAGACTATAAAGCCTACAATAAACATGGCATGTATCGTGGTCTCCTAAACAGTTATAATGACTTTACTGGGGTTTTTTCTAACTCACCCTCCATGCCCAATGTGCTCCAACTTCTGATGCTTAGCCCTTCCTCCTTGCAGATGAGTGCCATGGCACTCTCTTAGTGCTGCTCGGATACCACTTTTCACTATCTGGATCTAATTCGGATCCGGATACCTAGATAACCGATCCGGGTCGGATATCCGAGTTTAAAATGTTCCAATCTGGATCCGAATCGGATATCCAGCCTCAGTATCTGGCCAAATTAAGATATCCAGATAGAAAACCGGAAGTGACCTGAAAATGGCTTAAAATGCTTCCAAAAGTCTCTGAAAATGGCAAATACCCCTTTTAGAGGTCTCTCTCTCTCACTCCCTCTCCCTCTCCCTCTCTTTCTCTCTCTCTCTCTCTCTCTCTCTCTCTCTCTCTCTCTCTCTCTCTCTCTCTCTCTCTCTCTCTCTCTCTCTCTCTCTCAGCCTGGATGCCTTCGAAAGGGATTTTAGCCATTGAAGGTGATTTTAGCTTCTGCTCGGATATCTGAAATAACTATCCGCCCGGATTTCGGATTTCAGATGGGAAATCGGAGTTTACTCGGATAGTCTATTCGGATTTTAAAAAATATCCGAATTGCTATTCAAAGTTCGGATAGTGGAAAAAGTTTGGATTATCTGGGTAGTTCGGATATCTGAAATCTTGCTGAGCACCACTGCTCTCTATATTGGAGCTAGAGAGTGCCATGGAAGAGCCACAGCATGCCTATCTAAGAGGGCGGGGCTGTGTAACGTACCGCAGGTCGGGGATCAGGTGCCCTCTGTACACATGCCTGATTATTGGCTGAGGTGGTCATTGTCAGCTGCCTTAGGTAACTATAGTCAGGCGTGTACGAGCCTTAATGCCTACCTGCCATAGATTCTTCATCCATCCACACCTGTTCAAACAGCAGGTTTACTGGAGGTGTTTGGTTAATATCTTAATATCCAACCTATAGCAAACAGAGAAAAACAGTAAAAACTAACTATAAAATGCCTTAAAAAGGAACTGTTGCAAAAACCTTAAAATGTAAAACACATACAAATAATAAGTACATTTCTTCCAGAGTAAAATGAGCCATACATTACTATTCTCCTATGTTGCTGTCACTTACAGTAAGTAGTAGAAATCTGACATTACCGATGAGTTTTGGGTTAGTCCATCTCTTCATGGGGGATTCTCAGCATGGCCTTTATTCTTTATAAAAACATTCCCTGGAAAAGATTTTATACAATGATGCTGGCCAGCCTCCCTGCTCACTGCACACTTCTTTGGCAGTTGGATGGAGCAACTGCCATTCGCTAAGTGCTTTTAAAAATAAAGAAAACCCTGAGAACCCCCCACGAGAAGACGGGCTAGTCCAAAATCTGTCGGTAGTGTCAGATTTCTACTACTTACTGAAAGTGACAGCAACATAGGAGAAAAGTACCATAATTTATGGCTCATTTTACTCTGGAAGAAACATACTTTTTATTTGTATATGTTTACATGTATTTTAAATTTTAATATTTTTGTGTTAGAGGTCCTTTAACAACTATTAAATAAAACATTTTTAACAATCCATAAGAACAGAAATGTTAAGTGGGGAAAAAAAAGAATTGCAAACATTTACCCAGTTAATTATGTTACTGTTTAGTTAATCACATAAGTAAATCTAAGTCTTCTGTATCATTCATGCTACAGGTGAGCTACTGAACCACCTAAGGACTGTATGAGGCTCGTGGGTGTTTAAATAGCTGCCATCTAGTAATTTAATAGAGCATCTAGTACAAGATGGCAAACCTGCCCACTATACAACATGTATACAGATATCGTAGACGCCTACAGCATCCATAAATAATGTATTCTACAAATGTTATGCAGTAAATGAAAGGTTGGCAGGATTAAGGGTTCTTATGAAATAATTCCTGTAGGCTAGGTAATCATCTTAACAAAGATCAAGAAGCAGAAAAGGTTTCCAGAAAGAATGGAGCTTTTCTGCTGATGGATAGTGTGTTCCCCCTAAAGTAACACTTACGTTTGAAGACCCATGGCCCTTATTCAATTCACTTTTTCTCCTAAATTTTCTCCTAGGTGATATTTTCACACCTAATCAATAAAATGCCTTAAAGGAAACCTGTAAAGAGGGGGGGGGGGGAAGAGTTTAACTTACCTGGGGCTTCTTCCGGCCCCCTGCAGACATTCTGTGCCTGCGCCGGGAAAAAGTGATCATCCGGTCACCCGCCACGGCTCACTTTTGCTTCCTTCAGTCGCCAGTCATAGTGTTGAATCCTCACTCCCGCTCACATCACCAGGAGCGTCCTGCGCAGGTACAGTACAAGGTTTTCTCGTTCTGCGCAGGACACTCCTGGTGGCATGAGCGGGAGCGAGGACGTATGTGACCAGGGCCGCGCAGGTGCAGTGGCCATCGACTTGTAAGTCATCGGTAAGGAATGTGAGCCACGGCGGGGGACTGGAGGATCTTGGAGTTCTGGCGTGGGACAGGACGTCTGCAGAGGGCCAGTAGAAGCCCCAGGTAAGTTAAACTCTGTTTTATTTTGTTTTCATTACAGGTTTCATTTAAGCCATCGTCAAGCAAAAAAATACTCTAAACTTTTTCATCTACTTTTATTATATAAATTTATTTATTTATTTATACTTTTTTTTAGGTGCAAAGTGCTGAAAAGTTATTTTAAAGCAAAGATGAAAAATTATTATCCAAGGAGAAAACTTAGGAGAAAATGTGAATTGAATAAGGGGCCATGTTTGAGAAATGTTGAGCTAAGGTTTTCTTTTGTACTAGCTACTGAAACCACAAGTGACCATCAAGGAGCTCCACAAGCTTGAAGGCGCTGGGTAGGTCTGAACATTTTGCAGGAACATGAAACTGTAGATAATACCTTCAAGCCTGTTGAGGAGACTTGAGAAGAAAGTAAACAAATAGGCCATGCTAGGCAGACATGAACCCACTAAAACTGCAGGTCATAATTCACTATAGCATAGCTTCTAACTGTCCCTCTTTTGAAGGGACAGTCCCTCTTTGGGAGCCCTGTCCCTCTGTCCATCTTTCCTACTCATTTGTCCCTCTTTCAGGACTTTGTCCCTCTTTCTATGCAAATATATATATTTCTCTACAAAAAAATGTGTTTGACTCTAAACTTTATTCCCATCCTTAAATTGATATATTACTAATTTTAAAATGTTAATATGAAGGAAAATGAACCAGGATAGAAAGGACCAGTGTGGTTTGAATTATAAAACAACATATTCTTCTTATAAAATCGTTATGGTATGCGTGACTAGAGGTGTGACGGGGGCATGATCAGGGGTTGTGGCAGGGGCATGACTTAAGTGTCCCTCTTTCTCATCTCCAAAAATTGGGAGGTATGTATATAGCTGTCCAGAACAGAACATCAGGCAACCCACTCACCTGCTGGTTGCAGGCAACCTTATAAAGACAACCAAAGGTGAGGTGTGAACAGGAACAGAATCTCCACCCATCACCATTTCATCACCAGTTCACCCTCCATGTGAAACTCTAGTGGCCTCAAAGATTTATAAGTCCAAACAAAAGAGTGATCCTGCTGCTCAAACTGCTGAATTCATTCACCAGGGAGTCTCCTAGTCCACACCTGATCCACCAAAGGTGTGTAGCAGCAGTCCAACAAAATAAATGACGGGGTCTCTACTTGGACTTTGACAATAATTGCTAATTTATTATAGTACTACAAAAACAAATTACACAATGTTTCGGCCTTTCCGCCTTTGTTAAGTACTGATTTGTGGTTATGGTACTATAATAAATTTGCAATTGTTGCCAAAGTCCAGGTAGAGACCTAGTCATTTATTTCATTGGACTTTATATCCAACCAGCAGAAGAGTGAGGGGCTGATGACGTACATGAAAAAAGACGCCTAGTAAAAAGGACGTTGGAGATAGTCGGTAGTAGAATCAGTAGATTTACCAAAATTCTACTACTTAATTCTGATAGTAAAATATTGGTAATCTTTACCAATGTTTTACTATGGCTTAATCTAGCCCTACTCTGAGTCACATTCAGAAGAAGACCTTCTGACTGTGCTATCTACTGCGCCTGTCCTTTTTTTCTGCCTTGTGATTTTGGAAGCACCAAATCAGTAGCCAATGGGAATGTCCGGGACTGGAGCAGGCTGAAGACCCTCCTAGAGTGTTGAGCTACTGAAATCACTTAACGACACATAACAGCGATTTGGGGTCATGAGTGTAAATTTAATGTGTTTCAAATCAGACATACTCTGCTTACAATCGGATGTCTTAACAAGCCTCAACCTCTTCAAGGGGTTAGCAAATCTATCAGCTTTGATTTTTTTTCCACTGATCACTAGGGATGGTCAATGACATGCATGATGGAAATAATTCTGAGTTTATGCAGGATTATGACAAGACAAGACAAATAACATTTATATTGTGCTTTTCTTCTGGTGGATTCAAAGTGCTTGAGCTGCAGCCACTAGTGCTTGCTCAGTAGGGTAGGCAATAATTGAGTTAGAGCATACATGTCAACCTCCGGCCTGTGGGCCAAATCTGACCCTCAGAGCCATCAGATTTGGTCCTCAGGTGGTTTCCCCACTTTGCATTATGTTTGGCCCACTCTAGATCACAAGAGAAGCTATACTGGAGAGTAACCCCTACCAGGGAAGCCATATGGAGAGGGGGACAGCACTAGATACCAGGAAACTGTGAAGGGGAGGGAGGACCATTAAACATCAGGGAACTGTATAGGTAATATAGGGGGGCTATTAGATACCACGGAACTTTATAAGGGAGTGAGTTGGCCACTAGACATTGAGGTCGGCCGACAACTTGGTTCCTGAGCTCAATTTTGGCCCACTTTGTATTTGAGTTCGACACCCCTGTGTTAGAGAATCAAGCCCAATGACTCCTCACTGAATAGGTGCTGGCTTTGAACCCAGGTCACCTGAGTCAGAGCCCTTAACTAGTACACTATCCAGCCATTATGCACCTAAATGAACATACTGTTCAGTGTTCACCTCAGTCAAGCAGCACATAAATGTGCACATCAGGTTATCCAACAGTCAAGGGCGTAGCAAGAGAGGCAACAACCATGGTGGATGTTATGGGGACCTGGAACTGGGGGGGTCTAATATTGCACATGTTTAGTACAGTTTTAGTACACTCCACCTCAAGACATTCCCTCTGTACCCGTACATGTTAAGGTGCGTACACACGCACTACGGCCGCAACGACGGGTCCGTCAGACGAGCGGTTCTCTCAGAAACAGCCTTATCAGTCCGACCGACAGTGCGTACACATGCACTACTGTCGCCTGAAAGTCCGCCCAGCGTGAGGGTCTTACGGACCTGTCGTTGGCGGCCGTAGTGCATGTGTACGCACCTTTAGTGTTTGTTGGCATGTCAACTTACATTTATGTTAATTGTCATGTTCAAGAGTACCTAAAGGTGCCCATTAATGGCAATTTTTCCTCTGATGCGATCATTCGATTAGATTGGTGGGATTGTAAGTAATCAGAAGGTGATTATCGATTGTTCACATAAAATGGATGATTAGGGCACTTTATCTCGGCAAATACTGTTGTAAAATCCAAAATTCCAATCGAAAAAACTCGGTATTCCTGTAGAATGGTTTCTACATCCATTTTCTCCACGTACTGCATGGTTTTCTGTAAAATTCAATTGTAAAAATCTGATTCGAATGATTGCATCTGAGGAAAATATTGTACCTTTAATGAGTACCTTAAGGGAAACCAGAGACGACCTGTAATAAAAGTTTTATAGATACTTGGGGCTTCCTCCAGCCCAATCCGCACGGATTGCTCCCAAGCCGCCTGTCCGCAGCCTTCTCTTGCTCCGGTACCGGGTCCCATAACGTCTGCCAGTCATAGCCAGTCTGCACAAGAGAAATGTGCTCTCTACGTATCTCTCCAGCAGTCGTCGGAGAGATACGTAGAGGGTACACTTCTCTTGTGCAGACTGGCTGAAGTTACGGGACCCGGGAACCGGAGCAGGGGAAGACTGAGGACGGCGGCATGGAAGCGATCTATAAATATGGTAGCCTCCATAGCCCTCTCTGTTCAGGTACACATTGAAGTGGGATAAAACTCTGACATAACTTCTACTTTTTATTACCCATACAGTTACCATATTTGCTTTTGTGCACAAGTAATATTGTCTGTTTACAAATTATAAATCCCAAAGTACAGTTTATCTGCTCTGAAAGCTGCCATTGCTTTTATTGCATAGCTGCTGTATTTATATATTAAAATCTATTTAGTGATCACTCATCAGCTCGTTCTGCTTCTCAGCTCAGTAGAGCTCAGTTTCATCAGTTTACTAATGTTTACTAAATGTATCTGACAAAGGAATGTAAGCAAAAGTTAGTTATCTTCTCTTCAGATGCGGTCAGAAGCTGCCCACTGAAACAAGCAGCTTTCCACTGAAGAACAAAAGTGTTGCATTAAACTGTTTGAATGCTGTTCTGCTATAAAAAAATGTTGTGGTAGGAGATTTTCTAAATCATCTTTTGGAGCAAAGAGGAAATGCTGAGTTTCATACCACTTTAAAGGGGCACTATAGCGAAAAATTGTAAAATTTAAAATATGTACAAACATAAACAAATAAGAAGTACATTTTTTTCCAGAGTAAAATGAGCCATAAATTACTTTTCTCCAATGTTGCTGTCACTTACAGTAGGTAGTAGAAATCTTACAGAAGCGACAGGTTTTGGACTAGTCCATCTCTTCACGGGGGAGATTCCTAGGGATTTATTTATATTTTGAAAAGCACTTAGCGAATGGCAGTTGCTCTGTCCAACTGCCAAAAAACTGTGTAGCGAGCAGGGAAGTTGTCCAGCATCATTGTTTAAATCCTTTTTAGGGAATATCTTTATAAAGAATAAAAGCCTTGCTGAGAATCCCCTATGAAGAGATGGACTAGTCCAAAACCTGTCACTTCTGTCAGATTTCTACTACCTACTGTAAATGACAGCAACATAGGAGAAAAGTAATTTATGGCTCATTTTACTCTGAAACAAACATACTTCTTATTTGTCTATGTTTGCACATATTTAAAATTTTAAAATGTTTCACTATAGTGCCCCTTTAAGCCTAGAAGCCCCATCAATTTTTAATAGGGTCCCAACATGTATACTTACATCCCTACAGCCAGTCACCTACTGTGTGTATCAGGTGTATGTGTTTATGAAGTTTAAAGTTAAACACACCCAGCATGGTCCACATCAAAGCATGCAGATTGCACACAGACACCCATCTATCAGGGAGTAAATTGTCAGCTCCGGTTCCCCACCTATCCTGGCCGTGAGCACTGCTGATTTGGAAAATTAGTCCAATTTGCACTTTATTTAAGTCATTTGGGAAGCTGACATCAATTGTAGCATTGTTGTTTCTCAGATCCATAGCTATTGAGCACGACAGGCACTCAATAATAATGCAATTAGTCTTTAAGCAGTGTGTTACCCGCTGCTGCCCGTCTGCACCAATCCAAGGATTTTTTTTATTTTTTTTTTGCTTACAGTAAACAAATGTAATAGAAAATAAAACACATTTGAATTCATTCATTTTTCCAGCAGCAGCCGATGTGGAATGCCTGTTTACGTGGCGTCCTTGTTGTCTATCTTTTTTTCCCTGCTCAGTGAATTGCATGGCATAACTCGAACTGAAGCCGTACATCTCTTTAAACAATGCCTGCTATATTCCATTTGTAATGGAGTTGGAGGGAGAAAATGTAATTGTGTGTTAAACACGAAGCAGCCATACATGAAGATAAGCAGAGCAGACTGACTGGATATGGTAATCCACGGAGTGAAATGCAAAATCTGGGGATATTCCTGTGATGAATGATTTCTGGAGATAATACAAAGTAGAATAATAAAAAAAAAAAAGCTTATTAATTTGAATTTCTATGCATCGCTGAGCAATTTACTTAAGAAAAGGACAACGAGCAGCAACTTTGTTCATAAAGTTATACAAAAATTTCATGCTTGACTCTAAAGGAGAACGCTAGTCGCGAATAGCTGCAGGTGAAAATCAGCTGACTCTACAGATGCGACTCTAGACTTTTTGTACCTAAATGCCTGAAGTGTTGGCACATTAATAGATATAGGTCAAATGTTTTAAAATTAGGATCCGGCCAATAATGCAACACACTTGTAATACTGATTTTGGCTCTGTTTTAAAAGGCAAGCATGTCACTGGCATTGTCTACCTTAACCACTTCGCATCCAGACCTTGTTTTCCCCTTATTGACCAGAGCAGTTTTGACATTGTAGCTATGTTCCTATTTAAACAGCCATTACTTTATTCCTACTCACGAGTCATGACACCTAAATAATCTGGATATCGTTTTTTTCAGGATAAACTAGACTTTCATTGGGGGATATTTTGTCCCGAGAATTTTTTTTTTCTGCGCATTTTAGTGGGAAAAAAGAGGGAAAACCGTTAAAATTTCATTATTTCTCAGGTTTTCTTCAATTCTACTAAAAAATAAAAAGTGCTACAGTAGGTAAAAGACAAGCCATCAGTATTATGCCCCCCCAAGGATAGATAGCAAGATGTGTGCCCACAGGGGCGTAGCAATAGGGGTTGCAGAGGTAGCGACCGCATCGGGGCCCTTGAGCCAGAGGGGCCCCGAAGGGCCCTCCCTCAACTTGCATTATTATCTCTCTATTGGTCCTGTGCTCATAATAATTACTTCTATAGATACTTTGAATATTGGTAATCCTTAACAAACTGTTACCCATGCCCTTCTTGCACCTGTGACACTGTAGTTGCCATTGGTAGATTTTGGTGCACTGTATCAATTGTTATGTATAGAGTGCTTGGGGGGGCCCCATGTAAAACTTGCATCGGGGCCCACAGCTCCTTAGCTACGCCACTGTGTGCCCACTATTAGACCCCCCCCCCCCAGTATAGCCAGATGTGCCCCCCCCAATATCAGCCTCCATTATAGCCAGATGTGTCCCCGCGTTTGCTACCCCCCACATATATATAGACAGATGCGTACCCCAATAAAGCACCCCTCATTATAGCCAGATGTGTCCCCAGGATCAGTGTTCCCCACTATAGCCAGATGTGCCCCCAGTATTAAGTTATGTCCCTCAGGACCATCAGATGTGCCCTCCATTATGAAATCCCCCACCCCCGTCACCCTGATGGGCCCCAATAATCATTTCAACCCCGCCCCTTCAGATTTAGAACCCCCACCCTCTGTTATAAATAGCCAAATGTGCCCCCCCCCCCCCCCTTAACACTTAGCCCCAACCCCGTGGCCAGATCGTAAAAAAATGCCCCTGCAAGGAGAATATCTTACCTTACCTGGTTCCTGCAACCATCCTGCAGCTCCAGCCTCCATTCACCGCGGTCCACGCAGCCCTGTGATACCGAACACCCGAGTCCCAGCTTGATGACGTCATCATGAAAGTAGAAAAAAAAGTTTTCACTTACCTGGGGCTTCTACCACCCCCCTGCAGCCATCCTGTGCCTGGGCCATCACAGATCGAGTGTTGTAGATTCACAGATCGAGTCTCCGGTCCCACGCTGCCACTAAGTTTCGGTCTTGCCGACTCAGCCATGTGGATGGCCACAACTTGCCTGCGTAGCCCTGGCCGCATGCATCCTCGATCATGCTCCCACCGCCGGGAGCATCCTGCGCATGCATACAATGAGAAAATCTCGTTCTGCACATGTGCAAGACACTCCCAGTGGTGGGAGCATGATCGAGGACGCACACGGCCAGTGCCACGCAGGCGCAGTGGCCATCGATTTTCCAGTTGGCAGAATGTAACTACTGTAAGTGACAGCGGGGGACCGGAGACCCAATCTGTGATGGGCGGCTGCAGGGGGTTAGTACAAACCCCCGGTAAGTGAAACTTTCTTTTCTTGTTTTGGTTTAGGTTCCCTTTAAGAAGTGACTCTCAAAGTGGTATGAAACTCAGCAATGAAACTCAGCATTTCCTCTTTGATCTAAAAGATTATTTACAACATAAAATCCCCTACCATAAAAAATGTAGCAGAACAGCATTCAAAGTTACACACAGCACTTTGTTATTCAGTGGAAAGCTCCTTGCTTCAGTGGAAAACTTCAGGCCACATCCGAAGAGGTAATAACATTATCTTTTGTTTACATGATTTTGTCTGCTACATATAAACATTATCAAAGTGCTGAAACTGAGCTGTACTGAGTTGTACTGAGCTGAAAAGCAGAAAGAGCTGAGAAGTAATTACTAGATAGTTTTTAATATATACATACAGCTGCAATGCAATAAAATGGAATGGCAGCTTTCAGAGCAGATAAACTGTACTTTAGGAATGTGTTATTTGTAAACAGACAATATTACCTGTCCACAAAAAACAAATAGGATAACTGTTGTATCCCACTTTTAGTAACCCATACTCCTTACTCAGTGTTTGCTGAAATGCTGATAAGCTCTCCACAGAGATGATGACTGTAGAGACAGTGTAGAGTACTGTATGTACTGGGGGTGATACGCTGGCATATTAAAATAGTGCTGTAATAAATAATGAAAATATATGCCATTATTGATCACTCTCCCTTGTTAAAGAGAATCTGTACTCTAAAATTTTTACAGCAAAAAGCATACCATTCTCGTCATTATGTTCTCCTGGGCCCCTCTGTGCTGTTTCTGCCACTCTCTGCTGCAATCCTGGCTTTTAATTGCCAGTTTTATCCAGTGTTTACAAACAAACTAACCAGCTTGTGATAGGCTCACATAAGCAGAGTGTGTGAGTCATACAGAGCCTGCAGGGGGCCTGCAGAGGCTGTGTATCACTTTTATCCAATCACAAGCAGCCCTGCACATTCCACACATTCCAGCCTTAGCCCACAGAGCCAACAGAAGAAAACAGATTAGATCATATAACAGAGATAACACAGCCACTGTGCAATTAGGAAAGGCTGCAGTAAGCCAGATCACATTAGAACAGGCAAATGAACTTATAGGATAGAAGAAGTAAGGCTGAACATTTTGTTACAGAGTCTCTTTAAGATATTTTAAGCACAATTTAGGTGCACAGTAAGTACAAGGTTTAAAGTATATCTTGCTTTAGAAAAATGTGTTAAAATAGTCCAAACTAAACTTGTCATGAATTATCTTACCTTGGCCCTGATTCTCTAAACATTTCTCATAGCACACACAAAAGTGCTAAAAATAAGGTGTTCAGAACAAAATGAAGTGTGATGTTACTAATTTTACCTTACTTTTATTATTTTTATTCTAGCTAGCTGTTAGCTATGAATAAAGCAAAAACATAAAAAAGAGGGGGGGTTGATTCACAAAACTTTTTGCATGAATCATCTTATCTAATCAATTGTGACCTTATCTACTTTATAAGCGCCAAAACTGGAAATAAGGTTCTAATAATAAGTTATAATAAGTTATATCTAAGTCAAGTTAATCAGAAACAAGTTATTCTGAGTGATTTTTGTATATTATTTTTTATGTATTTTATAGATATGGTGAAAAATAAATACGAGATGTTTTGAAAATGGCTCAGTCCTAAAATATAATTATTATTGTCAACTTGTTTTATTTGAAAATGTTGAAATTTTTTAAAAATCAGTAAAATCAAAACTTACAAACGATCGGAAAAAATGTATCGTAATTCTCAAATTAAAAAAAATAAAACTATATAAAACATGTATGGTGTATTGCCAACTTTAAGGTACATACGCACGTCAGATTTTTTCGAACGACCTGTTGTTTGGACGTCCAGACAACCGATCGTTTGGACGTCAAATCGAGCGTATGTACAGTCGGTCGTTCAGCTGATAATGCTTGGCAGATCCTCCGTCAAAACCAGCGTTATCAGCTGAACAACCGACTGTACACAAGCCCGATTTGACGTCCAAACGACAGGTCGTTTGGAAAAATCCAACGTGTGTATGAGCCTTTAGGGATGAATTTTAGGTTTGCTGGAAGTATATTTTAACTACCACACAAGTAGTGCATTTATCACGTACTACAAAAAAAAACTGTTCAGTCTAGATTTGTTTGTTTGTTTACAGTGGATAAATAAAACAAACAGCATGCAACCCTTTAGCTTATCAATACCAGCCCTATGCCATTGCCCAGGCATAGCAGCTGAAAGAGAGGCTATAGGGGTGGAAACGTTTCCTTCTGCTTGTACATTCAGCTTTCTAAACCTGTCAGCATTTGAAGGAGAACTTTGAAAGGAGGGGCAGAATGTCCTCTCACCTTTGGAATGGTCTGTGCCCATTGTTGGTGTTTATATATTTCTTCAGGCATCTCCCCTAACCTGGTGGGAATGTCCAGTAGTTAGGGAAGGTTATGCTGCTATCTGACCACTCCAATAACACAGGAATCAGGAAATGATTCCCTCCTCAGTTTCACCATTAACTTTTAACGTTAGAAGTAATAAAAACATATCCACACTGACTGTCATAACTGCTCAGTTAAAAAAAAAACACACACACTTGTTTTAGTAAAAGCCTTCTGGATCCTTCTGCACCCATTCTTCTTCGGTTTAGCTGCTACAATTTATTTATTTTATTTTTTGGGAAGTATTAGGTCCCCAAAAAATTATTTTTCATATTACCACGTTGTTTGGGCTGCAGTAATACCACGTTGTTTGGGCTGCAGTAATACCACATTGTTTGGGCTGCAGTAATACCACGTTGTTTGGGCTGCAGTAATACCACGTTGTTTGGGCTGCAGTAATATCCAGGAGTTGTTTTATGCTTCTTCGGGTCCTGAATGAAGGGCTGTGAAGTTCCCCTCATCCCATAGACTTGGAACCAACCTGACATAATGCCATGAACTTCATACAGTGAATATTTATAAATGTGATGGGCTTGCATCAATGACCTAATTGACCAAATAAAAACTGCCTTTTCCATTGCTTCTTATTCCTTATCACCACACATCAGTGACAGAGGAACTCTTTCACTACATGAGGTAATGTAGCAACTATGGGTAAGCAACAAGTATTCTCTAACACTTAAGGCAAGGATCACAATTAAAGAGGAACTCCAGTGAAAATAATGTAATAAAAAAGTGCTTCATTTTTACAATAATTATGTATAAATGATTTAGTCAGTGTTTGCCCATTGTAAAACCTTTCTTCTCCCTGATTTACATTCTGACATTTATCACATGGTGACATTTTTACTGCTGGCAGGTGATGTCAGTGGAAGGAGATACTGCTTGCTTTTTTGGCATTTGGAAACAGCTGTTTTTTCCCACAATCCAAAAGGGCTCCCATGGTTCTGACATCACACTGTGGGAGGGGTTTCACCACAATATCAGCCATACAGAGCCCCCTGATGATCTGTTTGTGAAAAGGAAAAGACTTCTCATGGGAAAGGGGGTATCAGCTACTGACTGGGAGTTTCTCTCTAACCACTTGCCGACCGCGCACTCATAACGCGCATCGGCAAAGTGGCAGCTGCAGGACCAGCGACGCAGATCTGTGTCGCCGGCTACAGGCTAATTAATCAGGAAACAGCTGCTCGCGCGAGCGGCTGCTTCCTGTCAATTCACGGCGGGGGGGCTCCATGAATAGCCTGCCCGATCGCGGCTCGCAGGCTAAATGTAAACACAAGCGGAAATAATCTGCTTTGTTTACATTTTTACAACGCTGCTAGATCAGCGATCCCCGGCCAATCAGCGGCCGGGGATCGCTGTCACATAACAGGCAGGAGCCTGTTAGAGGCTGCACAGGACAGATCCGTTCCTGAGCAGCCTCCGATCCGAAAAAATAAACACACGCACACACTAAAGAGTATGAACCATGTGGTGTATAAGGTAGATTCTTAATACAGTGAGTCCCCGAGATACAAACAACCCGCCCATCCTGTCACATTTTGTTGCATACCCCTTTCCTGCTCTCCCCCAGCTTAGTGTGTAAATGTAGAGTAAAGTGCAGTAGAAGTTGTGCTCTCACCTCCCTGCTGGGATTACAGAAGGCGGACAGGGATAGATAGTGGTACAAGGGGACAAAAGAGGGCACAGGTGGACAGAAGGGGAAAGAAGGAGCCTACGCACAGTGGGACAGAGGGATGCACAGGGTGGCAGAGGTAGCACAAGGGGATAGAAGGATGCACAATGCCAAGAAGGAGTGCCGAAGGAGGACAGAAGGAGGCACGGGGGGGGGCTGAAAGATGCACACAGGGGACAGGAGGCACAATGGAGGACAGAATGAGGCACATGAGGACACAAGGAAACACAGCAGGACAGAAGGAGGCACAATGGGGGACAGAAGGGGGCACAATGGGGAACAGAAGGAGGCAGAAATGGGGGCAGAAGAAGGCACAAAAGGGGTAGAGAAAGAGGCACGGGAATGAAGGGGGACTGAAGAAAGCATAGGGGGACTGAAGGAGGACAGAAGGAGGCACAGGGAGACATAAGGAGTTACAGGGGAACAGAAGGAGGCACAGAATGAGGTGCAGGGTGGCAGAGGGAGGTACAAGGGGCAGATGTGGTACAAGGGGCACAGTGGGACTGAACAAGGCACAAGGGGACATAAGGAGGCACAAAGGGACAGAAGGAGGCACAAAAGGGGAAAGAAGGAGGCACAAGGGTAACAGAAGGAGTTACAGGGGTCAGAAGGAGCACAGAATGATTTGCAAGGGGCAGAGGTGGTGCAGGGTGGATGGGGTGAAACATGGAGACAGAGGAGGTACAAAGGGAGACAGAAGGAGACACAGGAGGACAAAAGAAAGCAGAGAGGGACTGAAGGAGGAACAGGGGGGCAGTGGCAGCTAAATGGGACAAAAGGAGGCACAAGGAGACAGAAGGAGACACAGAGTGACAGAAGGAGGTACAAGGGGGCACATGGAGGCAGAGGTGGAACAGTGGGACTGAACAAGGCACAAGGGGACAGAAGGAGGCAAAAAAGTACAGAAGGAGGCGCAAAACGGGAAAGAAGGAGGCACAAGGAGTTACAGGGGTCAGAAGGAGGCACAGAATGAGGTGCAAGGGGCAGAGGTGGTGCAGGGTGGATGAGGTGAAACATGGAGACAGAGGAGGTACAAAGGGAGACAGAAGGAGACACCGGAGGACAAAAGAAGGCAGAGAGGGACTGAAGGAGGAACAGGGGGCAGTGGTAGCTCAACGGGACAAAAGGAGGCACAAGGGGACAGAAGGAGACACCGAGTGACAGAAGGAGGCACAAGGGGGCACATGGAGGCAGAGGTGGCACAGTGGGACTGAAAAAGGCACAAGGGGACAGAAGGAGGCACAAAGGGACAGAAGGGGGCGTAAAAGGGGAAAGAAGGAGGCACAAGGGAACAGAGGGATGCACTGGGGGGGAGAGGTGCCACAGAGAGACACAGTGGCAGATGCCTGCAACTAATGCTATCCATATGCAGAAGAAGCAGGTGGTAGAACACCCTCAGGGCAGGGCTTAGTCTGTGGGCAGGGCTAGTTTGGGGCGGGGTTTAATCCAGGGCCATGGCGCCCCCAGGACCAATAGTACTCCAGACAATGGCCTGTAATGCCTGTGCCTAAAAAACCCTGAAAAAATTAGATGTCTCAAACCTTCCCCAGTGTCGAGAGCTTTTGAAGAAAATCTATATTCTTTTGCCTTATAGCAGCAAAAGTGGATGTCATAAACATGTTCTATATTTACAACAAACAGAGTTTTACGCATTGAAAAATCTCATCAGTGAATTCTGAGCCACTCTCTGTTTGCTTTGTGAATATTTGTTAAGTCTGTTACTGCAGCAACAACTTTGGTGTGCAATGAAATACAAAGTGTCACAATATTTGTCAGCTGTAACAAAGAGTTCAGTAACTGTAATTATAATTCATAAAAGAATAAGTGAGGTAAATACACAGCTGAAATATGTATTATACCAGTGAGATGTTGATCCTCTGTGTTATCAGTGTCAGCATGGGTTATTTTGAGATATTTAGTTTATGAAGAGCAGACACTGCAAATATGACAACATTCATTGGACATTGACATTCAGGTAATGCTTATGGTGTTTCCAGCGGACAGGGATTATTTTGGGCAAGGGTGTTTGGCTGCTGTCACCAGCACTTGGCACTCTTGGGATTTTCGGTTGACAGGGGACTGATTTTGGTGCTTGAGTTCAATCACTACCAAGCCATAGCACCACCCATGAATATTTTGCTCACCTGCACTTGGAATCAGAAAAGGGGTGCAGACAGTGTAAAGGTTATAGGTTAGAGCAAGCTATCATTTAGGTCTAGGAGGTTTGTAATAGGGGATATGGTAAGAGGTTAGCTTTCTTGCTTAGGCTTGGGTATTAAGCAGAAGGTCCATCAAGAAGGGAATAATGTTCAGGAGGAAGTTTAGGATTAGACATCAGGAGGAGCTAATGTTAAAATAAAGGTTAGGATTAGGCATCAGAAGGGGCTAATGTGTAGGGGGAAGACTAGGTTTGGTTGTTTCTTGACCATTAATAGAGAAATGAGTGAAGTAGAAATGATTAAGGCATTGATTGAAGAGAGCTTGTAATTTTTCTCTTGTGCTTGATACAAGAGCATTTCTAGTATCCTGAGATCCACCTGTAGGCTACCATAAGAAAGAAAGTCTGCAATGTGTAATAAAATGACATGGCCTTGGGGAATTGTGGGTCTGGTAGCAGAATGGCCACTCTTTAAGGTTCTGTTCATTTGTAGGCTTCAGCAGTTTACTGTAATGCTTGAAGCAGCTGCCCCTGCTGCATTATTGTCTGTTGGCCCTTTTTATTATTATGATTTAGTATTTGTATAGTGCCAACATCTTCTCCAGCATTGTACATAGTATATTGTCTTGTCACTTAACTGTCACTCAGAGGTGCTCACACAATCTAATCTCTACCATAGTCATATGTCAATGTATAGTTCATGTAGTAGTGTATGTAGTCTAGGGCCAATTTAGGGGGAAGCCAATTAATTTATCTGTATGTTTTTGAGATATGGGAGGAAACTGGAGTGCCCGGAGGAAATCCGCCCAGACATAGGGAGAACATAAAAATTCCATGCAGGTTGTACCCTGGCTGGGATTCAAACCAGGAACACAGCGCAGCAAGGCTAGAGTGCTAAACACTACACCAACATGCTGGCCTTTTGGTTTGGCTCCCACTTTTCTATAACTCCCCTGGTCTCACTGCAGGTCCTTGGAAGTGAGCCAGAAGAAAGGACGAGGCCACATCTGCATTGGAGGAGTTTAAGGGAAGGAAAGGCAACCAGCACAGCTCAGTAAGGTTGACCACGCCAGCTTCACTTAAACACAAAGAGGACTGGGGTAGTTGAAATGCCCTTAGCAATCGTTAAAAGGATTGTTCACACACAGGGATTTCAAAATCACTCATATATTTTGTAAGCATCTTGCTTACAACTTACTACCAATTTCAAGCACTTCAAAATGCTTATTACACCAAAATTCAGTGCAGATCTAAGAGTTCTATTTCACACACTGGCATCATCAGGGGTTGATTGGTGATGGTCATTGTTAGAAAGGCTATTGTGATTTATCTTAGTGCGCAGCAATATAGAATGCAGGAGAAACAGATATTAATCAGCCTCAGGTTTCAGACACAGGATATAGTAAGACCGTTGCTACTAAAACACTGCAAACCCTGTGGTTATACCTGGTAATGCATCTTAAATAATAGATATACACATTATAGGCTGTTGTCGCTAAATACACATTCCAACACCCCTACTGAACAACTGCTAATTTTGTCAATCCCATTTGTCACCTAAAATCAACAAACTTGTCTCTAGATAGGCAGTGGTTGCAATGTACAGAAGTGTCCCTTTGGTTCATTGGATAGTAGTAACTTCTCTTCACCTTCCAATTTTGGATAAGTCGTTTCCATAGGTGTGCTTGAACCTTTTAACTCTGTCATGTTAAACTGCAGTAGAATCAAGTCTATTTTTGAACTTTGGTTCAACAGAAAAATTTCCATCTTTATTCATCTTGTGCATCAAGTGATGTCATTTCTTCATCTGCTGCTTTAATTTGCTTTTGTTCCTCAGAGGGTGGAAGTTGTTGCATATTTTCACAAGAACTTGGCTCATTCTGAACTGTTGTGCTGGCCATGTAAGTCAAATGCTCTGCTGTGATCCCTTTAATGCTTCTTGTTGATGGATGAAGTAACTAGTTGTTCAGTAGTATGTGAGCCAGTTATGTATTCAGTTTGGTGTAAACTGTCCAATTTCTACCTCTGCTTTTAGCTTTTCTTTTTCTCTGGAAACTCTGCTAGGAACTTCTTTCCAGAATGAAACCTGCGTTACTGCACACCCTGTAGTTATGGCTGGTAATGCACCTTGAATAGTAGATATACACATAATAGACTGTTGTTGCTAAATACATATTCAGCAGTCACCTTTTCGAAGTTGCAGAGTCCATGTCATGATCGCTGCTGCAGCAGGTATTGCTGGAAGTAGTAGTGCTGCAGCTCAGGTAGTTCTGATCTCTTTCCATGCAAGCTGCATAGCTTTGTCTGCCTTTCCCTGCTGTCAGCTTGTGACTGATTATCATTCACCTGTGTGGGAATCTGCATGAATGCTCCCATGGGATGACCTCAGTATAAAGATCTGCTTCCTGCAGGACTCCTCGGGTTTTCATAGCTTCAGTTTAAGCCTGTCTTGCTGTCGCTTCAGCCCCCGATCGTGTTTCTTGTTCTAAAGATACTTTGCTGGTCTTTGCATCATATATTGGTTCATTGCCAATATATATGCATACCAGCACGTTTATTATTTTCCTTGTGTTCGTGTTACGTTGATACATCAGTGTCGCTGATGTATACGTACACGAACTGTTTATATCCTGTGTGCAGTTAGTCAGCTTTCCAGCACGTTTTGGTAGGTTGCGCGTACCGTGATCACCCGTGCTGAGGTAGTTACCCTGCTCCTGGTTCTGTTTGTGGATTGCGTTCATCTCTGCGAAGAGATAACAAATCCTTCTGAATCCTGTTCTGTTACCGTTTGTGGATTGCGTTCATCTCTGCAAAGAGATAACGAATCCTTCTGAATCCTATTCTGTTACCATTTGTGGATTGCGTTCATCTCTGCGAAGAGATAGCGAATCCTTCTGAGTCCTGTTCCCTGTATTGCTCCAGTCTAAGTCAGTGTTCCTGCTTATGTCATATATCGGTTCATTGCCGATATATACATATGTTAGTCAGACGTCACAAATAGTTTCATTGATAGCTGTAATTGTAATACGCTAGGAAAACATACTTATTGTATTTTTGTCTGTGTTACGTTCATCTATCTTGATCCTGCTATTTGCTGACTATCCTGTCCTGTCTTTGTGAGGCACGCCATCGCTGCAAACGCATTGGCTGCCTCATTCCAGTCTGTCTTGTTGTGGACGCTTGCTGTCACTAAGTAGCGGCTAGCTAGCAAGCGTTCATTCTGTCTACCTGTCCTGATCTCCTCAGTTCTGGTTTATGCGCTCAGCGCTACCTTGCGCTGAGACGTTATCGCAAAAGTATTGTTTGTGGCTGTCGGATCTGCACCGGCTCTGTGCGCCACAATCTCCTTTTGGAGTCAGTCCTCCCCTCCACTATACTAGGGATAGCCTGTTTCCTTGTGCTAGTGTGTGTACCTCCTCCCACGTCAGCTCATACGTTGCATGCTGACTGTGGAGAATACACCACCAAGCCTTACATTATGAAAACCCCATTACCAATCCCCATTGTGGGGGGGATTCCCAGAAAGTATGACACTGTTAATTATGGTTCCTGTTCCTTTAAGAAATTTGAAGAACTTAACTCTGAAACAGAAAATGAGTTTTTCTCTGAATGTGCCAGGTTCCTGGCCAATCCCGATCTCCAAGCGACTCCTGTTTCAACCTGGGCACTCCAGCTAGTTTATATTTTGTTTAAAGGGCAATTGTTTCAGTGGGCATTTGATGTTCTCAATCATTCCGATTTGAAAGAGAGACCGCTGGAATTTCTAGCGTTTGTGATCCATAACTGGTTGCGCATAGATCCATTGCCTTTTCCTCTAAATGAACTCCTGGCAGCAGGCCAATCAGCTTCCCCTTCAATTGTTTGCAAAAATGATCAGCAAGCAGAGAGTGTTCCTGATAATTTTCCTGCAGCTTTGAATAAATCACCAAAGGCAGCAGGGTCTAAGGCAAAACGCAAACGTTCTAAGAAACGTGTCCGATCTGCAGAGTCGTTATCCTTAGCGACTGAGACCTATAATGAGATTCTGCCATTAACAGATAATGAAATGCAATTGTCTTTCAGGGGAGTTAAATGGACTTATGAGACTACTAATGAACTTTCCTCCCTGGCTAGGGAAAATAAAGATTTTTGTTTAAAATAATTATCTGAGTATGATTATGAGGAGATATTACAGAGTATTGAACAAATCAACTTATTTGTGAACCAAGGGAAGTTTGCATACACTACAGTTCAACACTTGCTACAGGTATTGGAGATTCTTAAGAATAAGGAATCTGCCAATCACCTGCTAATTAACCCTATACATGTGCCTGCCACAATCATATCTGCCAACTGTGATCAGCCTAAATGTTTCTCTGTTAAGTATGCATGGGATCCTCCATTCGAGAGGGGAAAGATGGAAGCCCTGGTCTGTGAATGGAAGAATGATTCAAGTTCATTTTGTCAATTTTACAGTGCAAAAAGTGAAATGGTATTGAATGCATGCATTAAGTCAGCCTATAACCTAATAGAGACTGGTGTGTGTAGGTATGACTGTGTGGCTCCTTTGATTGATGTGTGGGAACTGATTTTGGATGATTTTTATGTGACTCCGAATTCGCAAATATGGCGTTCTGACCCGCCTGCTTCAGCACCTTTCGCTGATTCAGCAGGTGATTCAGAGCTCTTTTTGTGTGAAATTGAAGTTCCTGCAATACCACCCTGTACCATGGATAACTCAGTGTTACTTCCCAGTAAAACAGAAGCCACTGATACTTTCTTAACCTTGCCCTGCACAAATTTCTCAGCAGAGAATCCAGAGGTCCTGCTGACTTCCGAGTCCAGTCTAGCCAGTACTCATGAGTCTTTGTTCAGTGAAACAGACACCAGAAAAATCTTGCGTGCCTCTGCAAACACTTCTGCAGAAATTACCTGTATTAATAAAGTTCAACTCCTGTCTGATCCAGCAGATGCCAATAGATGCACTACATCAGTTTCCGAGTCCCAGCAATCCTGTCTAGAAACCTCAGAACCCCAGCATCTGAATTTTCCAATTTTACAAATGAATGGTGATTCAGATGCGCAAACATTGTGTCTTGATCTTCCTGTTTCTACACCTCGCTCTAGTTTCGTGAATAGCTCAGAGCATCTGCTATGTGAACCTGAAATCGCAGAATTATTACCTTGTTCAGAAAATGTTCCAGTAAATTTGCCCTGTACCATGAATTGTGCAGTAGATCTCTCCAATGAAACTCAGGTCACAGAATCATTATGCTGTCCAGCAGGTGCTTCCATGGTTTTGCCCTGCAATATGGACTGTTCAGTGATCCTGTCCAGTGAAGCTGTGGTCGCAGAGTCTTATGCTTCACCCAGTACTTTGGATACTTCAAACCCTCTAGCAGAGGAGTCTGAGGCACTGCTTACCTCAGTTGGTGTTGCAGTAATATTCACTTGTCTAGCAGCTGTTTTAGAATTACAGTCTGCTCTAATAAAACGTGATGAATTTCTGCCCAGCAAAGCAGAAGCCATTGAAATATTGTCCTCGTCAGCAAGTGTGTTAGATACCTTGCCCTGTACACAGTCTGATTTAACCAATGTTGTTGAGTCCCTCTCCAGTGTTGTAACAGCCGAGGAACTCCAGCCCTGTCCTCTGAATGTTTCAGAAGTCTTGCCCTGTAACATGGATAATTCTGATTCTCTGGTCAAAATAATAGAAATCTCAGAATTTCAGTCCGGTCTGATGAGTGTTCCTGAAACCCAGCCCTGTATCCTGAAAGATTCTGGTTCTCTGGCTGCTGTGGCAGAGGTTCCAGAGTCCCCTTCCTGTCCAGGGAATTCCTCAGTTTTGCCTAGTCCAGTGGGGGCTGCTGCAATACTGACTTGTTCTGCAGCGCCTCATGAGCTCCAATCCAGTGTATTAGATGAGTCTCTGTCCAGTCCAGAGGTAGTTGTGGAGTCCCTATCTGGTTCAGTGCATACATCAGAAGATTTGTCCTGTCTTGTTAGTGCCCCTGAATCTGATTTGTTACTGACTTTGCTGGAATCAGCGACATCTAAGTCTGATAATGCATTCTCGTGTAAAAGTCCAGTAGTTGCGAAGTCTAGTCATGATGATTTTTTTTTGGCCAGTCCTGGTTTTGGTCCTGTCTTGGCTGACCCTGAGGCTCACAGTTCCTTGACATGCCCAGAGGTTTCTCTTGTGCCAGTGTGCCCAGATGTTCTTTGTGTGCCAGAATGCCCAAGTGTGTCTAAGGTGTTAGCGTACTCTGATGCTTCCTTAGTGGGAACATGTTCTGATGTTGCCAGTCTGCCTGCATGCCCAGAGATGGTTCTGGTCCCTGAAAGCCCTGATCTTGATGTTTGTCCTTGTGGCCCTGACTCGGGAATTGCCCTAGGTTCCATAGGGGTTCTTGATAGTTCTCCATGTGAGCCTAAGGGGCATTCTGACCTATGGGGATCTCTTTGGAGCTTCAAGGTGTTCTGGGAGGTCTCTGAGAAAACTTGTCCTGGTGCCTTGGACTGGTTCAACAGTGGGTTTTGTGTTGGTAAAGACAGTCCCGGTGGGCATTGCAAAGGCTTTCGCGTTTTTGAACGGTTCCTGGAAGGCGGTGGGTATCGCTCAGGGAGTTTCGGAGGGCTTTCTTCTGGAAATCATGGTTCTGATGGGTGTCACACTGGGGCTTGTAGTACTGATGGGCATGGTTCTGTAGGTTCTGGTTCTGATGGGTCCAGTCTTGTGGGGACTGATTCTGGAATTCGGTCTTGCCGGGCTGTCCCGGTCATCATGAATTATCAGTCAGACTGTTTTGTTGGGAATTTCAGTTTTGAAAAGCGTCTGGAATCCGCTGTTAAGGGCGGGGGTACTGTCATGATCGCTGCTGCAGCAGGTATTGCTGGAAGTAGTAGTGCTGCAGCTCAGGTAGTTCTGATCTCTTTCCATGCAAGCTGCATAGCTTTGTCTGCCTTTCCCTGCTGTCAGCTTGTGACTGATTATCATTCACCTGTGTGGGAATCTGCATGAATGCTCCCATTGGATGACCTCAGTATAAAGATCTGCTTCCTGCAGGACTCCTCGGGTTTTCATAGCTTCAGTTTAAGCCTGTCTTGCTGTCGCTTCAGCCCCCGATCGTGTTTCTTGTTCTAAAGATACTTTGCTGGTCTTTGCATCATATATTGGTTCATTGCCAATATATATGCATACCAGCACGTTTATTATTTTCCTTGTATTCGTGTTACGTTGATACATCAGTGTCGCTGATGTATACGTACACGAACTGTTTATATCCTGTGTGCAGTTAGTCAGCTTTCCAGCACGTTTTGGTAGGTTGCGCGTACCGTGATCACCCGTACTGAGGTAGTTACCCTGCTCCTGGTTCTGTTTGTGGATTGCGTTCATCTCTGTGAAGAGATAACGAATCCTTTTGGATCCTGTTCTGTTACCGTTTGTGGATTGCGTTCATCTCTGCAAAGAGATAACGAATCCTTCTGAATCCTGTTCTGTTACCATTTGTGGATTGCGTTCATCTCTGCGAAGAGATAGCGAATCCTTCTGAGTCCTGTTCCCTGTATTGCTCCAGTCTAAGTCAGTGTTCCTGCTTATGTCATATATTGGTTCATTGCCGATATATACATATGTTAGTCAGACGTCACAAATAGTTTCATTGATAGCTGTAATTGTAATACGCTAGGAAAACATACTTATTGTATTTTTGTCTGTGTTACGTTCATCTATCTTGATCCTGCTATTTCCTGACTCTCCTGTCCTGTCTTTGTGAGGCACGCCATCGCTGCAAACGCATTGGCTGCCTCATTCCAGTCTGTCTTGTTGTGGACGCTTGCTGTCACTAAGTAGCGGCTAGCTAGCAAGCGTTCATTCTGTCTACCTGTCCTGATCTCCTCAGTTCTGGTTTATGCGCTCAGCGCTACCTTGCGCTGAGACGTTATCGCAAAAGTATTGTTTGTGGCTGTCGGATCTGCACCGGCTCTGTGCGCCACAATCTCCTTTTGGAGTCAGTCCTCCCCTCCACTATACTAGGGATAGCCTGTTTCCTTGTGCTAGTGTGTGTACCTCCTCCCACGTCAGCTCATACGTTGCATGCTGACTGTGGAGAATACTAACAATTCAAAAGATCCATTTGCAGTGGGCAGTCTGTGTATATATGGGTATGGGACAGTAAATCATAGTCTCCAACCCAATAACCAAATACTAGTCTGTACCACTGCCATGAACACAACCAGTTAATGATAACTATATTACATGAAAAAGATATGGTCTCACGTGTAATCATACAAATAAATGCTTTTATTATATCAAAAGGTGGGAGAAGTTAAAAAATGGGAACAGTTAAAAACTGGGGAAGGAATGTTGCGGAGTCATAACAGCAATATACATGGCCGGCCAAAAAATGAACACACTCCACTCACTCCATGCACACCATAAACCCCCCCATGCAACCTATTAGAGCTCAGCGCTGTGATAACCTTCAGTAAATAATAATAAAGTAAGTAAAGTCCAGTGATCACTCATAAATCTTCAATATTAGTGGATCATAAGCAACTATACATCATCCAAGCGAAAAGTTCATGTAGCAGAAAGCAGCTTTTTGCAGGTTAGAGCATAAGCATATATCATGCATAGCAAGGTAAAGTGGCATAGATCTCACCAGTCCGGCTTTCAAATTCTGCAGCGCTTCTTGCAGGTCATGGAGTTTGAGGGGATCGGTAAGTTGTGGTCTTTGGGGGGCCCCCCTCTCTCTCTCTTTTTCTCTCCAGGACGCCGTGTATAAAAGGCAGTCAGCGGGATGCGGCGTGGGAACGTAGCTGGCCGGCGTCCCAGCACAGCTCTAATACAGTCACCACGATCCTCCAATGAGAGCGCCCGTTCTCCTGCCTGCAGGGCTCCTGGGTAGGGTAGTTCCCCGTGAGGAGTGATATGAACGGCCAGACGTTGCGTATGGCTCCGCCCACGTCTGGCCGTTCATATCACTCCTCACGGGGAACTACCCTACCCAGGAGCCCTGCAGGCAGGAGAACGGGCGCTCTCATTGGAGGATCGTGGTGACTGTATTAGAGCTGTGCTGGGACGCCGGCCAGCTACGTTCCCACGCCGCATCCCGCTGACTGCCTTTTATACACGGCGTCCTGGAGAGAAAAAGAGAGAGAGAGGGGGGCCCCCCAAAGACCACAACTTACCGATCCCCTCAAACTCCATGACCTGCAAGAAGCGCTGCAGAATTTGAAAGCCGGACTGGTGAGATCTATGCCACTTTACCTTGCTATGCATGATATATGCTTATGCTCTAACCTGCAAAAAGCTGCTTTCTGCTACATGAACTTTTCGCTTGGATGATGTATAGTTGCTTATGATCCACTAATATTGAAGATTTATGAGTGATCACTGGACTTTACTTACTTTATTATTATTTACTGAAGGTTATCACAGCGCTGAGCTCTAATAGGTTGCATGGGGGGATTTATGGTGTGCATGGAGTGAGTGGAGTGTGTTCATTTTTTGGCCGGCCATGTATATTGCTGTTATGACTCCGCAACATTCCTTCCCCAGTTTTTAACTGTTCCCATTTTTTAACTTCTCCCACCTTTTGATATAATAAAAGCATTTATTTGTATGATTACACGTGAGACCATATCTTTTTCATGTAATATAGTGACTGTGGAGAATACACCACCAAGCCTTACAGTCCAAAGTTGGTTAGCAGTAGCACACCAATTGTAGATTCAGAAGTAATTTATTCGTCAAATCATAAGTCAACACATAGATTTGACAACTGTTTCAGGACCACAAGGGGTCCCCTTCATCAGAAAGTGCAGACAATACCTGGTATTGTCTGCTCTTTCTGATGAAGGGGATCCCTTGTGGCCCCGAAACAATTGTCAAATCTATGTGTTGACTTATGATTTGATGAATAAATTACTTCTGAATCTACAATTGGTGGGCTAACTAACTTTGGATTCTGCTACTACATATTGGGTGTGGCTTGACACCCAGGTTATGCACTCAGCTTTATTTATGGTAAGGTGTGGCACTCCAGACCTACTACACCTTTTTTAAGTTGGGCACAAAGGTGTAGTGCATGAACAACACTAAGAACAGCTCTGAATTTTAGTACATTATACTGTTTGGATTTTAGAATGCTTGTCTGTTCTAGTCTACATTCTGGTTTTTGCATTTTTCTCCACTGTAAAAAAAATGGACAGCTTTCTGCTTTTTTCTGTATATTGCAAGTATTTCTAATTCTATTGCAAAATGTAGAAATCATTAATGAACAATCACATGTGGAAAATGTGAACAAAACATTATCATAATAACATAGTGGAAAAATGAAAAACTGTCCATGATACGGCAGTAGCAAGTGTGTTGTCTGCTTTATTGTGTAACTGTCAATGTTTCCGTATTTATTTTAATATTGGATTTTTTTTTCCTTACAGGCATACTACAAACTACTCTTCTTTAACAGTCAGTGTTTGTTCATAATAAAGGTAAATATAATCTTCTTTAATTTGTAATCTTTTAATTTGTTGATTAACGTTATACTATTCATAATTCAAAATGCATTTTAATACCACCATCTGACCATTATTATTATTATTATTATTATTATTATTTATTAGATTTATATAGCGCCAACATATTACGCAGCGCTGTACAATAAATAGGATTACAGACAATCATAACAGGGTTGACAGAACAATACAGGTAACAGACCATAGATACAACAATACAGGTAATAGCAATAAGATACGCAACACAATGCAGATAATAGTACAATGCCAGATCATAAACTGGAGTGGTAGTGGTAAAAAATTACCAGTTCCAAATTCTGGGTAAAGTGCACATAGTCAAGTATGATACACAAGGGAAGAGGGCCCTGCTAAAGGCTTACAATCTAGAGGGAAAGGCTGGTGACACAAAAGGAGGGGGTGCATCAAGAAGTTATTGGCAGAAAGGATTAGGGTAGTGTTGAGTTGATGTAGGCCTCCTTGAAGAAGTGAGTTTTGAGTGCTTTTTTGAAGGTGTTGAAGGTGGGAGCGAGCCTGATGGGCAGCGGGAGAGAGTTCCACAGGATAGGGGCAGCTCTAGTGAAGTCCTGCAGTCTGGCAGTGCGAGATGCGTGGGGTGGTTAAGAGGAGGTCGTTGGAGGAGCGAAGTGGGCGGCCAGGTGTATATCTGCTGACCAGGTCAGAGATGTAGGTTGGGCAGGACTTGTGTAAGGATTTGTATGCCAAACATAGGATATTGAAGCTGATTCTGAAGTGAATTGGAAGCCAATGAAGGGATTTGCGTAGGGGAGTTGTGGAGACAGAGCGGTGGGAGGAGTAGATGAGTCTGGCTGCTGCGTTCATGATGGATTTTAGGGGGGCGATGCGGTTTTGAGGAAGGCCTGACAAGAGGGAGTTGCAGTAGTCCAGGCGGGAGATGATGAGGGCATGGACAAGGAGTTTGGTAGTGTCTGGGGTCAGGAAAGGCCGGATCTTGGAGATGTTGCGTAAGTGGAAATAGCAGGCTCTAGCTACGGTTTGGATGTGGGAGGTGAAGGAGAGGGCCGAGTCTAGGGTGACACCCAGGCAGCGGGCTTGTGTGGTTGGATGAATGATTGTGCCATTGACAGTGACATAGAGGTCAGTGGGGGGTGAAGCAGCACGGGGCGGGAAGATTAGGAGCTCAGTCTTATCCAGGTTTAATTTTACGAACCTGGCAGACATCCACGATGAAATAGCTGAGAGACCAGAGGATACCTTCTCCATGGTGGTGGTGGAGAGGTCAGTGGTATGGAGGTAAATCTGGGTGTCATCTGCATATAGGTGATAGTTGAAACCCAGAGAGGAGATGAGTTTTCCGATGAAGGCGGTGTAAATGGAGAACAGCAGGGGACCAAGAACAGAGCCTTGGGGGACCCCAACTGAAAGTGGGAAGGAGGTTGAGGAGGAACCATTGAAGGAGGTCTTGAAGGAGCGATTTGAGAGGTAGGAGGAAAACCATGCTAGGGCACGGTCTTGGATACCCACAGATTGCAGGGACTGGAGTAGCAGGGAGTGATCAACAGTGTCGAATGCTGAGGAGAGGTCTAGGAGGAGAAGGATAGTGTATTTTCCTTCGGCCTTGGCAAGCGTGAGGTCATTGACGACCTTGGTGAGGGCAGTCTCGGTGGAGTGGCCTGGCCGAAATCCTGATTGTAGGGGATCAAACAGGGAGTTGGAGTCAAGGTAATGGGTCATGCGTTGGTGGACTAAACGCTCTAGGAGTTTAGATGCAAAAGGGAGTAAGGAGATGGGACGGTAGCTGGATGGAAGTGAGGGGTCTAGTGAGGGTTTTTTAAGTAGGGGAAGTACAGTGGGCTGTTTGAAGTCAGAGGGGAAGGTACCCATGGATAGGGAGAGGTTAAACAGAGTGGTGGGGACAGGAGCCAGAACAGGGAAGTGTTTGTTTGTGGTGTAGGTAAACTGTATTCTTCTTCAATATTGTTTTCTGCATATTTAATATAATGTTGATATTTTCATAAGTTTTAAGTTTTCATTCCCGGGTGGTGGCAAGCCAAGCAATGGCCATGTTCTTCTCATATTGTGGATATGAGATGGTGACAGAGGCCAGAAGGTGCTTGTAGGGGTTTTCCTGGGAAAAAAAAATAGGGCTTTTGCTTCTTGATCTATTTATTTATTTTTATTGGATTTAGGCCTTCTGCCATTATTCTAAAGCCTGGCTAATTTTTTTCTGTTAGGACAACACCTCCAACAGCTCGATTAAGGCTACTAAGACAACAGTGTTTTTGACCACTGTCTGCCAGTGTTGGAAAAAAAAAGGTTTTTGGAAGAAGACCAATGCAAGGCTAATATCCTGACAGCAGCTGAGGCTCAGACTACAGGAGAAAATCACTTTATGCTTAAAAATCTTTTTAGAGTGCTATCGGTGTCCTGTAGAAACAGAGATATTTAAAAAAAAATGTTGACATGTAGAACAAAGTATGTACTGTTAACAGTCCAAATAAAATTCACGACTGGGTCTCGACCTGGATTTTAGGCCTGATTGGCCAATTTTATTATATGTACCACAGTGCAAAACAGCACAACGTTTCGACCAACAGGTCTTTATCAAGTGCTTACAGACTATTTGTGCAGCATCCATATATATAGAAGCAGATTCAAAGTTAAAACACACCCCCGTAGGGGCGGGCACAATACTTAAAGAGACAGGCTATATTATACAAATTCATAGAAAACACTTCAAGTTGTAGGCCTCATTCATGCCATTAGGCGCCAGAGTCCCTAAGTCATATATCCATTTGCTTTCTCTGCGTAACAGGGAGGTTTGGGGGTCCACTCCCTCCTGCAAGAACACCTTCTCCAGTATACACCATCTCAATTCGCCCACTGCATGTCCACACTCCTGGAAGTGGCGACCTACGGGAGATTCAAATTTATCCTTAAATTTTTCTTTAAATTTTTCTTTATTTTCCTTCTCTTTTTTATAGTTCCTAATATCACTTCTATGTTCATTAATCCTCCTCCTACCATCCCTAGTTGTTTGTCCTACATAACCCATTCCGCAAGGACACTTTAGCAGGTAAATTACATTTGTCGTGGTGCAAGAATAACTCCCCTTAATCATAATTCGTGTCCCTTTTGTGGTGTGAGTGACATAATCACCCCGGATTATGGATGAACAATTCTGACAGTTCATACAAGGGAACGTGCCTTTCCGGCGTGGGATAAATGTCGCAGTGGTCTCGGTAGGTCCCCTTAAATCCGCCCTCACTAACTGATCTCTGACACTTTTACCTTTCCTAAAGACCATCCTAGGGGGAGAGTGGAAAACCTTGGACAGCAGCGGATCAGCCTCCACCACTGACCAAGCCGTGCGCAGGCATTTTCTAATGTCTGATGCATGGTTATCATAAGTAAGGATAAATTGCACACCCTCCTGGGGCTCCTTCTTGCTAACCTCCCTTCTCCCTCTCAACTCCCTTCTATCCATTGTAGCTACCTGAGCTGCCATTTCCTCCACCATCTCTCTGTGGTATCCTCTCTTTTCATAGTCCACCACCATTCTTTTGGACTGTTCCTGATATTTCCCATCATTGGAGGTAATTCTACGGGCTCTGATAAGTTGACTCTTAGGGAGTCCTTTAACCAAAGGGGGGGGATGGCAACTGCTCGCCAGTAATGCATTATTTCTATCAGTGTCCTTGCGAAACAGGTCTGTCTCAAAAATATCTCCCTTAATCTCTATACTCACATCCAAAAAGTGCAGTTTGGTGGCATCATAATCAATGGTAAATTTTAATGTATCATGGCGGAGGTTGAGGTCATTAAAAAAATTCAACAAAAGTTGCTCGGGCCCTGTCCAACAAAAAAACAGGTCGTCAATGTACCTGCAGAAGCCCTTACTGTACTTTACAAAAATATCATCCTCCAGCATGAACTTGGCCTCAAACTCCGCCATATACACATTAGCCAGACTTGGCGCATAAGGGGCCCCCATAGGAACTCCCTGAACCTGTAAGAAAAAATCTTGGCCGCATCTAAAATAATTAGATCTCAGACAGAATTCCAATAGCATTATCATAAACACTGATCGATCCATATCTGCATTTTCCCTTCCTTCAAACACATTTCTCACTGCCGCTACTCCCTCAGCATGAGGGATGTTAGTATATAAACTTATTACATCCAGGCTCACTAGAAATGTAACATCATCCGCAGTTAATTGCTCCAAACATGACAGGAAATGCGTGGTGTCCCTCAAGCATCTAGGATTAGACCATACCTCTGGTTGCAAAACCGAGTCTATATACACTCCCAAAGGTTCCAACAGTGAATTCACCGCCGACAGAATTGGTCTACCGGGCGGGTGCATTAAATTTTTATGGACCTTAGGGAGTGTATACAGAACAGGGACCCTATATGTGTCTTTTTTCAACGCAATAGCCAATTCGCTGGAAATAAGCCCATCGTCATATGCTTGAGACAACAAAGTTTCTATCTCTCCCTTAATGTTCAGTGAGGGGTCACCGCGCAATTTTCTATATGTTGACTCATCATTCACCTGTCTCATCAGTTCTGACAGGTAATCTGCTCTGGATTGAGCCACCACAGCACCCCCTTTATCGGCTTTTTTAAACACCACTTCACGATTGTTCCGTAAATCCTGTAAAGCCTGTCTCTCAATCAAGGGAGTATTATGCTTATTATGATACTTATCATTTCCCCATATTTTCTCCAACTTATTCAGCAATAAAGTTTCAAAGACATCAAGTGCTGGGCAGCTTAATGGTGCCTCAGATTTATTCCTGGCTCTCAGCTTCTCTGGAACATCCTCACCTATTAGTCTCTGTGCCACAGCGGATAAACTGTTCGCAGGTTTCTTTAAGTAATGCCATACCTTCCATTTAAGTTTCCTCACTAATTTATATATGTCCACTTTCAAATCAAACAGCGGCTGACAAAAGGAGGGCACAAAGCTCAAGCCCTTATTCAGAATAGAGACCTCTGCCTCAGTAAAAACGTGGCCGCTGATATTGATCAGTAGATCATTGGGCTGCAGTCCCGTTCCGCTCACAGATGCCCCCATACTACTTACGTCCTGTGCCGGGGCTAGAGCTGCTGGGTCTGGCTCCTGGTGACTGGTCCCGCTGGTGCCGCCGGGTAGTTTCGCCTGTAGCGCGGTCTCGGTGGCCGTCTCAGGCCTCTCCCTCCTTGCTTCGGCGGCAGTCCGCCTCCGCCTGCACCTCCGCCTCCTCCTCTCACTACGGAGGCCTGTGCAGGAAAAAAAGCACTCCGGTCTGGCCTTCGCTCAGCGTCAGACCCTGAGCTGTCCTGGCCTGTGCGTGGCTCTCTAGCGCCACCTCTCTCCTCGCGGCGCTGTCTCCTCTGTGTTCTCCTAATGGAGGACCAGGTGTACACCTGATTAGAGCTGTAAGGCAGAGGCAGAGGTCTCTATTCTGAATAAGGGCTTGAGCTTTGTGCCCTCCTTTTGTCAGCCGCTGTTTGATTTGAAAGTGGACATATATAAATTAGTGAGGAAACTTAAATGGAAGGTATGGCATTACTTAAAGAAACCTGCGAACAGTTTATCCGCTGTGGCACAGAGACTAATAGGTGAGGATGTTCCAGAGAAGCTGAGAGCCAGGAATAAATCTGAGGCACCATTAAGCTGCCCAGCACTTGATGTCTTTGAAACTTTATTGCTGAATAAGTTGGAGAAAATATGGGGAAATGATAAGTATCATAATAAGCATAATACTCCCTTGATTGAGAGACAGGCTTTACAGGATTTACGGAACAATCGTGAAGTGGTGTTTAAAAAAGCCGATAAAGGGGGTGCTGTGGTGGCTCAATCCAGAGCAGATTACCTGTCAGAACTGATGAGACAGGTGAATGATGAGTCAACATATAGAAAATTGCGCGGTGACCCCTCACTGAACATTAAGGGAGAGATAGAAACTTTGTTGTCTCAAGCATATGACGATGGGCTTATTTCCAGCGAATTGGCTATTGCGTTGAAAAAAGACACATATAGGGTCCCTGTACTGTATACACTCCCTAAGGTCCATAAAAATTTAATGCACCCGCCCGGTAGACCAATTCTGTCGGCGGTGAATTCACTGTTGGAACCTTTGGGAGTGTATATAGACTCGGTTTTGCAACCAGAGGTATGGTCTAATCCTAGATGCTTGAGGGACACCACGCATTTCCTGTCATGTTTGGAGCAATTAACTGCGGATGATGTTACATTTCTAGTGAGCCTGGATGTAATAAGTTTATATACTAACATCCCTCATGCTGAGGGAGTAGCGGCAGTGAGAAATGTGTTTGAAGGAAGGGAAAATGCAGATATGGATCGATCAGTGTTTATGATAATGCTATTGGAATTCTGTCTGAGATCTAATTATTTTAGATGCGGCCAAGATTTTTTCTTACAGGTTCAGGGAGTTCCTATGGGGGCCCCTTATGCGCCAAGTCTGGCTAATGTGTATATGGCGGAGTTTGAGGCCAAGTTCATGCTGGAGGATGATATTTTTGTAAAGTACAGTAAGGGCTTCTGCAGGTACATTGACGACCTGTTTTTTTGTTGGACAGGGCCCGAGCAACTTTTGTTGAATTTTTTTAATGACCTCAACCTCCGCCATGATACATTAAAATTTACCATTGATTATGATGCCACCAAACTGCACTTTTTGGATGTGAGTATAGAGATTAAGGGAGATATTTTTGAGACAGACCTGTTTCGCAAGGACACTGATAGAAATAATGCACTACTGGCGAGCAGTTGCCATCCCCCCCCTTTGGTTAAAGGACTCCCTAAGAGTCAACTTATCAGAGCCCGTAGAATTACCTCCAATGATGGGAAATATCAGGAACAGTCCAAAAGAATGGTGGTGGACTATGAAAAGAGAGGATACCACAGAGAGATGGTGGAGGAAATGGCAGCTCAGGTAGCTACAATGGATAGAAGGGAGTTGAGAGGGAGAAGGGAGGTTAGCAAGAAGGAGCCCCAGGAGGGTGTGCAATTTATCCTTACTTATGATAACCATGCATCAGACATTAGAAAATGCCTGCGCACGGCTTGGTCAGTGGTGGAGGCTGATCCGCTGCTGTCCAAGGTTTTCCACTCTCCCCCTAGGATGGTCTTTAGGAAAGGTAAAAGTGTCAGAGATCAGTTAGTGAGGGCGGATTTAAGGGGACCTACCGAGACCACTGCGACATTTATCCCACGCCGGAAAGGCACGTTCCCTTGTATGAACTGTCAGAATTGTTCATCCATAATCCGGGGTGATTATGTCACTCACACCACAAAAGGGACACGAATTATGATTAAGGGGAGTTATTCTTGCACCACGACAAATGTAATTTACCTGCTAAAGTGTCCTTGCGGAATGGGTTATGTAGGACAAACAACTAGGGATGGTAGGAGGAGGATTAATGAACATAGAAGTGATATTAGGAACTATAAAAAAGAGAAGGAGAATAAAGAAAAATTTAAAGAAAAATTTAAGGATAAATTTGAATCTCCCGTAGGTCGCCACTTCCAGGAGTGTGGACATGCAGTGGGCGAATTGAGATGGTGTATACTGGAGAAGGTGTTCTTGCAGGAGGGAGTGGACCCCCAAACCTCCCTGTTACGCAGAGAAAGCAAATGGATATATGACTTAGGGACTCTGGCGCCTAATGGCATGAATGAGGCCTACAACTTGAAGTGTTTTCTATGAATTTGTATAATATAGCCTGTCTCTTTAAGTATTGTGCCCGCCCCTACGGGGGTGTGTTTTAACTTTGAATCTGCTTCTATATATATGGATGCTGCACAAATAGTCTGTAAGCACTTGATAAAGACCTGTTGGTCGAAACGTTGTGCTGTTTTGCACTGTGGTACATATAATAAAATTGGCCAATCAGGCCTAAAATCCAGGTCGAGACCCAGTCGTGAATTTTATTTGGACTGTTGCAGCACCTTAGGTGGATACGGGTGTGACTGGTCGACTCCCTGGTCTGAAACAAATACCTGGGTTGCAGTATTAAGGTAATCTACTTTACTATGTACTGTTAACAGACAACGTAATTGCTGTTGGGAGCCCCAGAAATGACTGTTATTGAGTCCATAGCAGTTTGCACAGCATAAAAGAACCCCAAAAATGTGTAAACTGAAGGATTTACATTTTCTTATGTTGATCTGGAATACTCTAAGGCCTCATTCACATCTAGGGTGCTTTTAAGCACTGCTGCGCAGCACTGACACCATGCGTACCGCCGGAACGGCAGAAGGGCATAGACTGCCCTTCTACCGTTCACATCTACTGCGCTGCGCAGCAGTACGATGCGCTGGGAAGCGCTTGAGTACTGCTGCATGAGCGCAGAGCTGATCCCATTACTGTCAATGGATCGGATCAGCAGCACAGCGGCGCAGATGGCGTGCGATTGGATGCCCTGCGTTCGGATCGCACGGCCATCTGTGTCAGGTAGATGAGAACGAGGCCTAAAGGTGGCCAAACATCCAGCGAATTTGCTGCCCAATCATCCATCCGATTCAATAATATTATCCAATCGGCTGAAAATTGGTGTCGCAACAAGCATGCCTGATTGACGATTTGACCAATTTTGGGCTGAAATCGGTAAAATGTATCAACTGAACATGCTGGGAAATCTCTGGCTGACGTGGTCGATCAGGTGCGCGGCAGTAATGGCATGCAGTATTGGGACGAGCGGCAGATCAAGAGGCGGGTTCCTAAGAGATTTCATGGCCGATTCCCAAGAGATTTCCTGCAGGAGTCGGCCTGCAGTGTATGAGCAACCAACAGATCTCTCTCTGATCAGATGCGATCAGAGAGACCTCTGTCTCTTGGTTGCTTTACAATCTAGCAATGTACGGGCACCTTACCGTGTACCTGAGTGCACAGGATTAATGTGTGCTTTTATACTTACCTGGGGCTACCTCCAGCCCCCTGAGGTGCACGGGCTCCCTTGCTGTCCTCTCCATCCCCTCCATTCACTTGTAAGCCCCCCATCCCCAGTAATCTGGGCATTTGCAGCCAGTCTTGCACTTCTGCACATGCCCCTGCCGCGCTCCCATGCCATGCTATGCGACGATCTGAGTGCATTAGGTGCAATGCGATCCAATGGACTCCGGTATACCAAAACAGAGCATTCAGTGCATTACGGCATAATGCCGGCATTAGTAGTGGCAGTAGTGGCAGTGAAGCACACTTTTAATTTACTGTATGCTTCTATGTATATGACCAGTGGCAGACATAGGCCTGTGCAGGCCGTGCAGTCGCACAGGGGGCCCATGTCTTCTGTGACCCATGCAGCTCCATCAGAGTCAGGCACATATTATCCTCTAGGTTTGTGTATATGTCGTCAGATTGTGAGCTCCTCTGAGGATAGTCAGTGACATGACTATGTAGTACTGTAGAAGATGTCAGTACTATATAAATACATAATAATAATATGGTAGGACATTACCCTATGACTATGGTAGGATTATATTGTGAGCTCCTCTGAGGGCAGTCAGTGACATGACTAGGAACTCTGTAAAGTCCTGCAGAAGATGCCAGTGCTATGTAAATACATAATAATAATATGGTTGGACATTATTAGACTATGACGGTAATAGGATTAGATTGTGAGCTCCTCTGAGGACAGTCAGTGACATGAGTATGTGATCTGTAAACTGCTGCAAAAGATGTCAGTGCTATATAAATACATAAAACTAATATGGTAGGACATTAGACAGTGAGTATGATAGGATTAGATTGATAGCTCCTCTACGGATGATCAGTGATGACTATGTACTGTACTCTGTAAAAAGCACCGTGAAAGATATCAGTGGCACATATACAGAAAAATAACATTTTTATGGTAGTTTTTTAGCTATTTACATTTTCAAAGAATGTTATCTGTGACATTGCTGCATGACGAGCAGTGATAATTGGTTGTATCCCAGTCATGTATGAGACATAATGCATAGGTTCAAAATATGTGCTACATTAATACAGTGCTTACGGAATGCAGAGAAGGATCACATACTTTTATGATATTTAAACTCTTTGGATCCACCCATGATCTCTTGACCACACCCACTCACATGGGGCCCCCTACATTTATATTGCACAGGGGCCCACTGTTGGCTTTGTCCGCCACTGTATGCGACGCAATGCATGCATAACCTTCTATGCAACGTTTCCGCTCAGAAATGAATTGCATTCCTGTTTTTACAAGGAATGCAGTGCAGCTCCCACTATGAACTTAGCCTATGGGGCCAAAAGAAACCAAAAGGCCAAAAAAGCCACATGGCAAAATTCTTTTAACCCTCCTGGCGGTAAGCCCGAGCTGAGCTCGGGGTAAGCCGCCAGGAGGCACCGCTCAGGCCCCGCTGGGCCGATTTGCATAATTTTTTTTTTCCTGCACGCAGCTAGCACTTTGCTAGCTGCGTGCAGTGTCCGATCGCCGCCGCTACCCGCCGATCCGCCGCTACCCGTCGCGCCGCAGCCGCCCCCCCCCCCCAGACCCCGTGCGCTGCCTGGCCAATCAGTGCCAGGCAGCGCCGTGGGGTGGATCGGAGTCCCCTTTGACGTCACGACGTCGATGACGTCGGTGACGTCATCCCGCCCGTCGCCATGGCGACGGGGGAAGCCCTCCAAGAGATCCCGTTCTTTGAACGGGATCTCTTGATCTCCGATCGCCGGCGGCGATCGGAGGGGCTGGGGGGATGCCGCTGAGCAGCGGCTATCATGTAGCGAGACCTCGTCTCGCTACATGAAAAAAAAAAAAAAAATTTTTTAAAAAACGTATTTGCTGCCCTCTGGCGGATTTTGTCAAACCGCCAGGAGGGTTAAAAAACTTTGCTGCCCGTAGCCACCAATCAGAGTCTCTTTTGCACATTTAAAGGGGATCTAAGGTGAAAATAAACTTATGAGATAATGAATTGTATATGTAGTACAGCTAAGAAATAGAACATTAGTAGCATAGGTAACACAGAAGAGTCTCATTATTTCTAGTACAGGAAGAGTTAAAAAAAACTTCACTTGTTATCTATGCAAAAAAGCTTCTCTGAGTTCTCCAACCCGACTTGGGTCAGCTGCAGTGCTGTTTTCTGAAGCACTTATACATCAAAGAAACAGAGAAAAAGAGCTTCAGATAAGGTTTTACTGCAGGGGAGTTCAAAGGGTCATTATCTCTGCTCTGTTTCATAATTTAAAATACAGAGCGTGGTTTGTAAATTGCATATATGGCAGAATGATCAGATAAAAAAGCTATATAACTAAAAATAAATATATGAGACTATTTTCTTTGCTACAAATGCTCTATTAATTATCCGTACTACACATACAATTCATTATATCATAAGTCTTTTTTTCGCTTCAGAGTGTAATTGTGTATAGAAAATTGAGTCTTTTACCCCGCTAGTTTTATCTGAGTGCAACAAAGTAATACCTAATTTTTACATTAGTTTCAGATGTCTTTTCCCTTCTTCACTGTTTCATATTTCGTTCATCTCATGAGTCTTTCTTTAAAAATAACCTGACTGGCATGATTTTCTGGGCCTGCTGAGAAAAGTCTATTTTAGTACTGAATGCGTTGATCCGCTGTTTTGTCCCTTCTTTCAAAAGATCACAAGTCCAAACCAGATGACTGCTGCTAACACTGCGACTCTATACTGTGGACCTTGCTGAGCTGTTCAAAACATGAATCAGGTTATTTTGGTTGTGTTAGTTATGATTAATTATGTGGCTAATTAATCCCTCTGCTATTAGGCAGGCCTGGCTCTCCGTCTGGCTGTGTTGTGAATAGCCTGGATCTTTGATCAGTTCTTAGTGGTCAGCCCCCAGCTCAGTGGAGCAGAGGTATCTGAAGCCTCTAATACCCCAGATCCACAAACAGGCCAGATATCTAACGGCTGTCTAGGTGGGATTATCTGTCTCTGGCAATTGCTGGCAATTTTTCAAAGCCTCCATACCCACCAAGTCATGTTTAATTTGTCTTACTACACTCATTCAAATGCTCTGATTGTATTAAAACTGATGTAGATCTTGGCATTTTGCTAGCTATTTGAACCAAGAGGTTGTGTTTGACGTCTGTGCTGCCATTTTCCACTGGGAGCGAAGCCTTTGTTTGCTGATGTTTGAATACTATAGTCTGTGTGCCATTTGTTTTAAATATGCTTAGGTTTCCTCGGATCTGTAAGCATTTTAAATAGCAGTGAATGTTGTTTTGTGAATATAATGCCCCGACTGGCTCCTAGGTAATCAATGAAAGATATAAATGCCTGAAAACGTATTTTGTCATGTAAATGTACGACCACTTTAATTGTCTGTAGCTTTATTGCCATTCTGACCTATTGTTGAGTACTTATATAGTGCTGCATAGTAATAATAGCAATGATAATGTGCAGGTCACAGTTTCCAGAACACGTCCAAATCACAAGGAGATCATTCCTCATTGAAAGGACATCCAAGGTCAAGGGAAAAAAAACTAGCTTTACTTAAATGGGGCTTCCTCCAGCCCCGAGAAGTCTCTGTGTCCCTTGCTGCAGCTGTGCAGTCACTAGGGATGGGCTGAAATATTGATTTCCGATTCCGCAGAAATTCTGATTTCCACCAATGCTGATTACCGATTCCCCGGATTTCCAATCGGTTTCCGATTTCGGAGTAATGGTGTTTTTTTGGTAATTTTTTGCATTCTCTGATTGGCCAAATACTGACACTGCATTCTCTGATTGGTCCAATACTTCAGAGTACTGTGATTGGGCTAAAATTACCGAGTTGTGGTAAGGCAGTATTTCTACAGAAATCCGATTTTCGAGTTTGGATTTTTGATTTCCGAGTAGTGTTTTTTTTTTTCTTATTTTTTGCATTCTCTGATTGGCCAAATACTTCTGAGTTGTTTCTGAATTCTCTGATTGGTCCATTGATTTCGAGTTCTGTGATTGGGTTAAAATTACTGAGTTGCAGTAATGCAGTATTTCCGCAGAAATCCGATCTCCGTGTTACAATTTTACAAAATTCGGATTTCCGATCGGAAATTTCAACTCTGTGAAATCCGAATGAGCATCCCTAGCAGTCACCAATTCGCCAGCTGTTCCCTCTGTAATGGGTAGAGACGCGGCCAGTTCGGCTTCTTCTGCGCATGCGTGGGTGCTTGCACGCAACACTTGGTGTCGCACTTCTATGGCTGGGAGCATTCTGTTTCCAGCCCTTACGTTGGGGGGTTAGGGTTAAGCATTAGAAGGGGGGGGGGTAAGGGTTAGGCACTTAAAGTAGAGGGTTAAGGTTAGAATACAGGTAGTCCCCGGTTAACGAACGAGATAGGGACTTTAGGTTCGTTCTTAACCTGAATTTGTTCTTAAGTCGGAACATTGAGCCATCTTTGTCCCCTGTACCTCTGTGCCCCCCTGTGCCTCCAGTGTCCCCCTCTGTGTCACCTTTGCCCTCTGTACCTGCTTATACAAGTTTAAAAGCCATTTTTTTCTTTGAGTTTTTTCAAATGGATTTTCTCAAAAACTACAAGTTCAGTTTAAAAAAAAAAATTTGACTTGTTCCCACGGAAACACAGAATCCATACCGTTCATATCGGTGGATCGTTCGTAAGTTGGGGACTACCTGTATAGTAAAATACTAGTTAGTGTATAGTAAATTACTGGTAATTTAAATTATGGATATTTTACTATTAGCGGCTTCAGTTTTCACCCAAAGGGTCACAACCTCAACCCAATGTCAATCATAAATTATGAGCGCTCCACTGCCTGATACGCCCACAAAAACGAATGCAGCTGTTGGACTATTTATTTTACTCATTTTTATAGTGCTGGCACTTGTCTCGCAATGCTTTACAGGCAATACTGAGTCATTCACATTATTAACAAGATAAGTATTCTATAAATAACTGATGTGTGCCGGCTCTGGAGTGGTCATTAGGCCTCTCCCTTCCTGCCTGTGCACTATAATAGGCTCCTTAGAACAGTATGCATGCACCACATGCATGTTTTCATTAAATACAGCCCTTATTTTAACAGCTTTAAAGAAAACAATCAGGCGGACGCTCCGGAAAACGTACAACTCACTGAAAATTGAATTTGCCAAGATAGCTTTGAGAAGGGAACCTCATATTTCATAGTGTTTTAAAAGTAATATTCTGTATTCTGAGGCCGTGAAATAGGGCACTACATTGACTTGAAAGGAAATAAAAAGCAATCTCTCGGTGGAGAAGTGGTATTTTCAATTCATGTCCCGTATCGCTCTTGTGTGATGACCACTAACAGAGTAATTGGACTGAATTGTCCTTTTTACAAGCTCAGAGATGTGTACTGTAGAAAGGCAGCGCGGGGAAGGGATTAGCTACATCGATCCCAACGGAAATTGGTTAGTGTACAAAGTCATCTTCATAGAGCCCTTGTGCTTCTCATGAACAATAGTCTGCAAAAGGGTAGATGAAATTCCATATATGGTGCTAGACCCCGCCCATATCACTGCCTACATGTAAAAAAGGGCTCCGGATATAGCCGCTAGTAGAATATCGGTAAAATTACGGATATTGTACTAATTAATTCCAGTAGTCAAATATTGTTAATCTTTACTGATATTTTACTAAGACCTAACCTAACCCTACTCTTACACAGAACTCGGCCTCTACTGATTTGCCTAACCCTAAGACTCCCTGGGCGGTGCCTAACCCTAAGAATCCCCCTGGTGCCGAACCTTAACCGCCTGCCCTGATGGTGCTTAACCTTTAACCCCCCTAGGTGGAACCTAGCCTTAAAGGGAGTCATCGGGCAAAAAAAACACTCCCCCGGCTTTACTTACCCGGGCTTCCTCCAGCCCCTTACAGTTGACATGTCCCACACCGCAGCTCCGCTCTCAGCCACCAGCCCAGGGTCCCTGCCGGTGCAGAGGCCTCCTCTAGTGCGCCTGCACAAGCGCGCTGTCAATCAAAATCATGTTGTCTGCGATTTCTGAGCAGTGGCCTAAAATGAAAATCTGGACTTACCTGGGGCTTTCTCTAGCCTCCCCATAGCCCAGGAGGTCCCCCAGCACCCTCTTTCTTCCTTCTGTAGTCCCGCTGGCGGCTCCGGTAATCCGGTGATTTCAGCTGAAGTCGGCTGGTCGCTGTAAGAGTCCTTCGCATGCGCGGTTCTCTGAAGACTGCATGCGCAGGACTCTTACAGCAACCGGCGTGATGCTACACACATGCATCTTCAGCCGAAGTTGCTGGATTACTGGAGACGCCAGTGGGACCACAGAAGGGAGGAAGAGGATGTCAGCGGACCTCACAGGCTACAAGGAGCTGGAGGAAGCCCCAGGTAAGTCCTGATTTTTATTTTAGGCCACTGCTCAGAGTCCCATTAAAAATGCCAGAGCACACATTCATCCATACAGAAGCCTTCTATTTGTTTTCATTCTAAAAAGTTTATTCTAATGTTTGTTCTTTTGAGTATGTTTCTTTTCCTCCCAATCCATTGCCTTCGACAACTGTCCCAGTGACTGGTGGAGTAGCTGTGGTGTCCAGGCAAAAAGTGATCACTACAAATGATTAGCTTTCTAAATACTTGATGTTTAGCGCCTACAGCCAATGCACGCCAGAATCTCATTTAATTATCAGCAAAACGTCACTTGCCTCATTGACAGCACATTTCCTACAACACTGCTTGTTTTCTCCCAATGTGCTCTCCTAAAGGTGTGCATTTTTCAAAAGAAATTGTGCAGCATTCTCCAGACTAGTTGGTAACATACAGTTCCTGTGATCCTTCTATTACGATACGTGATGATGCTTTTTGTGAAGAAAAGGTTTGAACTATAATCAGGATTTTTTCTGTACAGATAAAACTACTACTTATGCCTAAAACCATTTGAAAAAAGTGTACCGGAACTCTTGCACAGGACCGAAGGAAAAGAGAGAGAAATCCACCCTGTATGTATTTAAAGAGTTTAGCTTGTCTAATTCCCTCTAATCTGTGACTAATCAGAAGTGTAATTTGATCTCTTAACTATGTCAACTCAGGAATCACAGTAGGCTCAGCAGAGCAACTAATATGTACACCCAGGATGATAACCCAATGTCTGCTTCCATGAACACAGGAAGTAGACCCACTGCATATTTATTGCATGATTTCCATCAGCTGTAAAAAAAAAATGTTTTTTCTTTAAAGGTTATTATGTTTTGAGCTCAGGTCTGTTTTAAGGCTTTTTATGAGAACTGTAAATTTGAGTTGACTGCAAAAGAAGAATTTACAAATTACAGAATAGTTTGAGACAAAAATATGTGCATATATAAGTAGTGGTCTAGAGCACGTTTTACTTTGATGCAGTTAGAGGCAGGAGAGAGTTGTGAATAAACTTGTAACAATCAAAGTTGTCTCGCACTCACCATTTGATCAGCTGCTGTCATTAGATGCAGGAACGCTACAACTACAAGGAGGATCATTCCTCCTGTCATATACAGTCAAAAGTGAAAGCTGGCACTTCCTATAACAGTCTTTATTGCTTCATAGAAACCGTTAATAAAGCCAATGTTTTGAGACCACATTGGGTCCATTTTCAAGGCAAAGCCTGCTCAAGGCCAGAATCTGTCTGCCACTTGTACTTGCAAACAACATAAGATGCAGGACGGGTGAAAGCACCTCTATGCACTCACTGAGGGTGATGTGCTGTGTGCGGGTTGCTGCAGAAGCCTTGAGCAGGCTTTACCTTGAAAAAGGGACCCTGTGCAGTCACTCTCAAAATGTTGGCTTTATTAATGGTTTCCATGAAGCATTAGAGATTGTTATAGCAAGTGCCAGTTTTATCTTTTGTCTAGATTTGTGAATGAAACTGCCCACCTATACTTTGGACCTTTGAGTTCAGTTCATTTTCAGTTTACATACAGAGTATAAGGAATTAGGAGGGGAGGTTAGTGTAAGGCACTAGGAAAGAGGCTTAGTGTAAACACAATTGGGGAAAGAGGCGCCCAGAGGACTATAAAACTAGGTTAAAAACACTAAAATTGAGAAAGGGGGAGGTGGCTTACCTCAATAACGACAGTCACATGTCAATAAAATGTATTAGCTAATAAATGTTGACATATGTGACTTTCATTATTGAGAAAAGCCACCTCCCTTTTTCTCGATTTTAGTGGTTTTAACCTAGTTTTATAGCCCTCTGGGCGCCTCTTTCCCCAATTGTGCTGTTTATACCCCACAACTTTCGAGTTTGGAGGGGTTCTTCCAAGCTCCACATGGTGGTTACCATTGTGGAGGTGAGCAAGTGTTCCTTTTCCTAAGAGAGCAACCCCATCCAGTCCATTGGACACCCCGAGTGAAGCCGGGTAAATGTCTCCACCTCCCTCAAGTGGTCAGTTGCCCCTCATGCAACCCACCTTTGTGAGTAGATCTATACTGTACTTATATTCCCTCATTTGAACATTACATATTGCGCTATTTGAGCTCCCGTTGTCTCTGTTCTTCTTTTTCAAGGCGCTAAGACACCCCATACTTTTAGGCTTAGTGTAAGACATTAGAGCCCATATGCAATTAACTTTTTCACCTGAGTTATCTCCTAGGAGATGATTTTCATCTTCTATTTAAACTAACTTTTCAGCATTTTACAATTGAAAAAATACCCAATAGTTGGTGAAAAAGTACTATCAAATTTATTTTGAGCATTTTCTTGCTTGCTGATGGCTTAAAAGGCATTTTATGACAAGTTGTGAAAATATCACCTGGGAGAAAACTCAGGTGAAAAAGTGAATTGCATATGGGCCTAAGTGAGGGGTTAGTGTTAGGCACTAGGAGCATATCAGTAATGTAAGTTACCGATAATTCTACTAGTTGCACCACCCGACACCTAACTCCTGTGGGGGTGCCACAACACATAATGCCTTAACTACTCTAAGACCGCTCCACGCCAAAGGGCGTGGCCGCCGCGGCAGCCCCAGGACCGCCTAACGCCCATTGGCGTCAGGTCCTGGAGCCGGCTACTGAAGGAGATCTTGCACAGGATGCTCCCGCATCTCCTTCTCGAGGGGCGGAGCTCCGCCTCCTCTTTAGTCTCCGAGCGGCTATTGCCACTCAGGAGACTGTTAGACGGCGTGATCGCCGTCTATTTACACAGGGCAGCGCTGTGATCAGCAGCAGCGCTGCACTGGGGACAGCCGTGTGAAACGGCTGTCCCCCTGGGGGACAAGAGAGTGATCGGCTCTCATAGGCAGAAGCCTATGACAGCCGTTCGCCTGATTGGCCAGCTGGGGGGAGGGAGGGGTTTTCTAAAAAAAAATGACTTAAATAGTAAAAAAAATATTTAAAAAAAAGAACAAACATAAATATTGATTAAAAAAAAAGAAATAACTGGGGGGCGATCAGACCCCACTAACAGAGAGCTCTGTTGGTGGGGGGAAAAGGGGGGGGGGGGGGAATCACTCGTGTGCTGTGTTGTGCGGCCCTGCAGCTTGGCCTTAAAGCTGCAGTGGCCATTTTAGTAATAGCCTGGTCTTATGAGGGTTTACCACTGTGGTCATCAAGTAGTTAAAGAGGGATTGTCAGCTACATCTCATATGTTTATTTTCACTTCAGGTTTGCTTTAAAGTGTACCTGAGATGGGCACACTTAGGCTAGGTTTCCACTTGTGCTTTTTGTGTCCGATTTTTCTCTCAGAAAATTCAAATTGATTTTGCAACTATTGTTAGTGAATGGGGCAGTTTCCATTCAATGCGAATTTTTGGTATGCGTGAAAAAAGCTGAGGTCCTGTATAATTTTTTCGGACATCGCATATGATTCGCGTACAATGCTTTGTATAAGCAATGCGAATTTTCACGTTATTTGCCCAAAAATTCGCATTAGATCCATGGTTACAGGAAGTTGTCAGCAGTCATGACTAAGCTGTTACTAGGCAGATTATGTATATTTAACTAATGCGAATTTTCGCGTACGAAAATACGCATAAAAACGCATACAAATTTACATGCAAATTTTCCCCAATCAGAAAAATCTTATACGATTTTTTGCAGGCGAAAATGTCACGCTACAGTGGAAACGTAGCCTAAAAGATTTTATACTTAACCGGGGCTTCCTCCAGTCCCATGAGCATAGATGCGGCCCTCCCTGTCCTCCCTGGTGCTTCCGTTCTGGTATTGGTCCCAGTAATCAGGCTCAGTGGCGCTACTCGGCTCTTCTGCGCATGTGCAGCCCCTCCGTGCATACACAGAAGAGCACGACTGGCATGACTGTCTCAGCCTGGTTACCGGGACCTATATCAGGTGAACAGAGGCACTCCGGAGGACGGCGCGGGACGCATTGCTGCTCATGGGGCTGGAGGAAGCCCGGGTAAGTATAAAATCTTTTAGTGTGCCCATCTCAGGTTTACCTTAAGTTACCCATTCAACATGGAGTGTCAACAAAATTCCTACAAAAGCAGCATTACAGAAATACCAGAGCACTGAAAATGATTTTGATTTCTTTGCAGCCACTTCTTGTACATTGTTAGACTAGTTTACAATGATACCTTAACCAACAATTTATTGGTATAGGGGATGAAGGAAATAATCATAGATAAGTGAAAAATGTTTTGAATCACTCTTAGTAACATAGATAGATTATTGTTAGAACATCATCTTATATATTTGCCTTGGTATCTATCTGTCTTGTATTGCATTCTTTTAGAAATATTACATACATCTACCTGCCCAATACAACAAAACATACCCCTTGCTACAACATATTAATTGCTTCCATGAAATCCCCGTGTATATATTAGCTTGTTCTGAAAAATTGGGGTCACAGCAGTAATTGATAAAGATTATTGATCAATAAATAATGTCAAGAGCCGTTAACAACCCCCACAGTCCTTCCCTGCAGTATATCCATGGAGAAGAAATGATGTGTAAACAGAAACGTGTTCTTTTTATGGCCTGGCTTGAGCCGACTGTGTAATATGAATATATATATATATATATATATATATATATATATACATATATATATATACACATACACACACAGTGTATAGATATATATATATATATATATATATATATATATATACAGTATATATATATGTATATATATATATATATATATATATATATATATATATATATATATATATATATATATATATATATATATATATATACATATATAGTACTGTACAGGTTACACTCATGGTCAGACACAAAGGACCTCATTTACTAAGGATTATGCTTGCTGGCTTGGATTTATTTATAAAAATAACTAAATAAAATGGTCAGATAATTAGTGAGAAGCTAGTAATTTTGATTTGTATGAAGGGACACCACTCAACCTTACTCACTCTGGAGGTGCTGTGCATGAGGTAGGTGTGAGTACTTCCTGTCTTGCCTTGATGATGGGGTACTTTGCTGAGTGTACCTTAATTTGATTTTTTTAATATAGTTTATGGAACAGCGCAACTGCTATTCACTAACTTAACAACCTTCACAGTAGTCTGATATAACCCAAGAAAGGATGGCAATGATTTACTACCCAATAGCAGATATTTACTTGAAAAACTTTAGGCCAGATCTGGAGCATCAGTTTTGTTCTCCAGCTATATCTAGCTCAAGAGAATATTAGTAAACCAGGTTTAAAATAAACCTGAAGTATGAAAAATAGTACATAAATACATTACTCTGAGCTATTATGGTTTAGATGACCCAGCAGGAAACCTCATAGAGAAATGCAAGCTAACTTGAATGGGTGGACAGCCCCATCTCAAACTTTTAGGTTTCAGATAGGTTGTAGTAATTATGTACCCACACTACTTGGCCAATAAGAATGCTTCAAATGTAGAGGGTGCTGTGATTGAATAATTGTTCCCTATGAGGTTTCCTGCTTCCTCACCTAAGCCATACTAGGGTAGCTCCCATTACTCTCCCCTCCCTATTAATTATCATCTAATTACTTTTAGGTTTCAGATAGGTTGTAGTAAATATGTGCCCACACTATTTGGCCAATTAGAATGCTTCAAGTTGTAGAGGGTGCTGTGAATGAAGAACTGTTCCCTATGAGGTTTCCTGCTTGGTCACCTAAACCATACTAGGGTAGCTCCCATTACTCTCCGCCCCCCCCCCCCCCCCCCCCCTATTAATTACCATATTAAGTCACAGAAAATACTGATCCCCTGTAATGCCTCTGAGCTCTCTTCACCTATAGACAAGCCACCGCTTGAACAGGACACTGAATATGTCTCCTGACTTTGGTTATCCCCAGGTCTTAACATGCAAGATATAGCGGCTGAGGCTGAGAAAGCCAGAGTACCACCACAGCAAACAAGACTATGCAGCTGGGTGATATTAGGTAGTAAAGCAAAATGCTTTAGTGGAGGAAGTTACACAGATTACACCAGGAGCTATGAACAAGGTGAGCGACCGCAGCTCTGAGCTTCCGATAACCGCCACAATAAGCAAAATAATGGTTGCTCAGTGCGACCGCAGCACTGAGCATCAGATGTCCACCACACTGAGTAACAAAGAAAAACAACAGACAGACAGATGGAATGCTTGTCAGTCAACAAGACACAATGATTGTCAGTGCGACCGCATGGGTGCAATGAACATCCAAGCAAGGCAAGGTAATGCAATAATATACAATTCAAACATCACACAAGGAACCCAGCAATCAACTATGGCTAAGCTGAACGCTATGACGAGCGGGGTGTAAGAGGGGAAGCAGGCTTTTCTATGGACATCAGCCAATGAAAGCAGACATGCAAATTCCCACACAGCTGAATGGTAATCATGCAATCCTGTGTTAGACTGATTGAAGGCTGCAAGCTGCCTGTGAATGGAAATAACTCTAATTACAAATGCATGCCAGATTATGCGACCACATGCATGTAAGAAATCTATAGCTGTCTGGCTGCAGTTTAACTTCAGCAAGCCTTAGGTGGATTCAAGACAACATCCTGAGCTACTCTGAATTGCAGAGTGACTGCAGATGGCAATGAGACTCATTGCGAATGCAATCAAAACTAAGCAACCAAATGCAGGCAGAGAAATTAAAACTCTATCGCTCTATCGCAAACTCTAAAGCTCTATCGCAGCTCCACTGCAACCGACAGGAGGGATCCTTATAGCCCCCATTTCAAAGATGGCCCCAACCCCAATTAGCTTCTGGGTCGGGTACCCTTTAAGGTAAATTGAGATTCAATACAAGAATCCCATGTCCAAAGTTAAAATCCCAGCCAGATCATAATCAACACAGATTTTGCATGTTCTCCTCATCTTTGCCTAGGTTTCTTCTAGGCACTTCAGCTTCTAGTAACTTAATTAACTTTTATTAATTGGCTTCTCTCCAGAAAACTGGCCATAGCTGGTGTTGAAGACTGGGAGTCCCACTGAGGGACCTTCAGTGACATAAACGAAATAAAGGGCGGCAGAAATGTGTCAGCGCTATATACTGTAAATAAGTAATAACAATAAAAACCGTTCATATATTTTAAGGCAAATTGAAGCACAAAAATGTGAAACACACCTGAGTCGATGGTCTGGAAATGTGAAAGCGTTTTGCATTGCTGCAGATCTCTCTTGAGCAGGAGGTAAGCACACTCCAGATCACAGGTAGATATGATATTCTGTAAATGAATCCTAATTAGAGTATTTTTCTTGTTTGTGCCATGGTTCAGCGAGCATTTCATCCCACATTGCAGTAATTTCACACTTCTTCTATACCTATAAATACATTGCTGAAGAGACATCTTTACTGCCTGCCCAGCCGAAGCTGAGAAGAGACGATCTCATTTGTTTACATGCTTACTTTGGTAAACTGGAGGTGAGAATCTCTCCTCGTTTCACAGCAAACCTCGGCAATGTTCACCAGAGCATTTTCTGCATAGATAATAACCACAGTGACAGCATTCTACAAGTTACATGTTGCAGGAATACATTAAATAACATGTCAATTGTCAACAATCTGGAATGGTGATCATAAAAATGTAACTTCAAGCAAGTGCTGACCTGCTAAGCCATCCAGGGATTTTTGGCAGTTGTGTTAAAGAGGAACTCCAGTGAAAATAATGTGATAAAAAAGTACTTCATTTTTACAACAATTACAGTATGTATAAATGATTTAGTTAGTGTTTGCCCATTGTAAAATCTTTCCTCTCCCTGATTTACATTCTGACATGTTCCACATGGTGCCATTTTTACTGCTGGCAGGTGATGTCAGTAGAAGGAGATGCTGCTTGCATTTTTGGCAGTTGGAAACAGCTGTAAACAGCTATTTCCCACAATGCAATGAGGTTCCCAGGCAGGAAACTGACAGCACCATGGTCCTGACATCATACTGTGGGAGGAGTTTCACCACATTATTAGCCATACAGACCCTCCTGTGAATCCGTTTGAGAAAAAGAACATATTTCTCATGGGAAAGCGGGTATCAGCTACTGATTGGGATGACGTTCAATTCTTGGTCATGGTTTCTCTTTAAAGTGGCCATAAACTTATTGATTTTCTGCATCAATAGCCGGACGATTCGATCATTTGATCGAATCTGCTAGAAATCAATGGCGCAAACGTTTACTGATGGATTTATGTAGATCGGCAGCAGGTGGAGAGCGCATCTCTAGCAGCGTGCAATTTGGTAGTGCATCACTAGCAGCGTGCGACGAAGCTTTGGCTACATCGCACAGTTCAGGTAAGGGGGAGGGGGGTGTGCAATGGGAGACCCAGTCGGTGTGCACAGATTTTAATTTTTAATTTCGATTTCATGCTGTAGTCTATTGAAAATCTGTGTGTAGTGTATGGAGGGATTCAAGCAGATAGATCCCTCTCTGATAAGATAATGATCGAATAGGGATCTATCTGTTGGCCAGATCGACCACCTTTAGTTGGCCTCCTTAAGTTATTTAAAGGACTTACGAGATGAATAAGGTAAAAAAAGTTAAATACCTATTTTGTTTTATGACCCTTAGGGAACACCATCCACATCCCACCTTTCATTCCGCGGCATTTCTATTTCAATGTCCAGGCTCGGGGGTTCCCGATCCCTCGGGTCGTCCTTAGCTTCCCCACTAAAGATGGCCGGCCGCAGCTGCACAGTTCTCATAGCCGCAAGTGCGGCTGCGAAGCTCGGCATCCTCCCCCAGCTCCGACCTCTTTACCGGCAGTCTCTTGTGTTTTATGTACGCGAGACTGCCGGTAAAGAGATTGGAGCTGGGGGAGGACGTAGAGCTGTACAGCCGCACTTGCGGCTATGAGAACTGTGCAGCCGCGGCCGGACCTGGCGGCCATCTTTAGTGGGGTAGCTAAGGACGACCCGAGGGATCGGGTCGGAACCCCCCCTCCCAGAGCCTGGACATTGAAATAGAAACGCCATGGAATGAAAGGGGGTATGTGGATGGCGTCCCCTAAGGGTCATAAAACAGAATAGGTATTTAACTTTTTTTACCTTATTCGCCTCATAAGTCCTTTAAGTGTATCTGCAAATGGTGCTAGACCAACAAAATGCTAGTCCTCAATGCAGCAAAAACTTTAGAAATAATTTTCAACAGCAGATGACATTACTCCCAACTCAATCGGCCACCATAGAAGGCAGTGAAGTCACTAGGGTACATTCGATTCATAGGCACAACCATTTCAAGTGATCTGAGATGGGGAAAGAACACCATCAAAACACATAAAAAAGGCTTTTCCTCCTGTGACAACTAAAAAAGATTGGTATGATCCAGGATCTACTGACCAGCTTCTACACAGCTGAGTCAATCCTCTGCTCCTTCATTATCGTTTGGTATGCAGGCGCCTCCGTAAGTGCCAGGAACAAACTACTGAGGGTCATCAGCTTCGCAGAGAGGATTATCAAAACACCACTGCCATCAATGGATCTCCTTCACACCTCTCAAGACTGAGAACCAGAGCCATTAGGATAGTGAACATCTCCTTCCACCCCAAAAATTGCTACCTCAACCTTCTACCATCAGGCTGCCGCTACAGATCCAGTCCTACTAAAGCTTCTAGAAGCAGAAACACCTTCTTTCCCCAAGCCGTCCAACTCCTAAATAAATGTCCTACTGCCACCCAAATCCCTCAGTCAGCTCTGTTCAGCTAGAATTCATCTCCGTCACTGTTGAATCTCTGTAAAGTCAACAGCACTGTCTTATTGCTTGACCATATTTTGCTCCTGTAATGTAAACAAACTTATGTTGGGAGGAGCAATAGATGCAGAGATAACCCTGAAGTGCTTGGAGCACCTTTCAGCTCGTAAGGGTCTATTTCCACTAGCATGTTGCATTCTGCATTTGTTTTTCTGGATGAGGATTTCTGCGTTGTTTCCGTGAATGTTAACGTGGAAATCCAGATGCAGCTATGAATCATGGTATGGGGAATGAATGCATGCTACAGAAATCTGCAGCATGCAATACATATTTTTTTTGCATTGCATCACAATGGCAAATTTGCAATCAATAGAAATTACTGCATTTAATTGGTTACAGTTTCAATGGGAATATTTGAACTGTGAATTTGCAATTAGTGTGAACGAATCCTAAAGGTAGACATACATCTAGCGATTTGGCTGTACGTCCGACTATTCGATTTGATCATTTTATAGAACCACGAGAGAATCGAGTGTATTCCAAAATTCCCAATCGATGAAAAGTGGCTGATTTCATGTAGAATCGACCAGCTTAGTCGATCGAGTAGGATACAAGATATTGGTTGATCGCACCGGAATCGTCTACTGTTTACGTATCATTCGATCGACTCTGAATCAATTTATGCATTCAGAGCATGGAGACACATCAGTCAAATCGAATGTGAAGGTGAATCGCATAGGATATCGTTTGTAGTGTGTGGGTTACTAGTCGATCGACTTTCGTTCAACCATACTGAAGTCAATTCCTTAATAAAGTCGATCGCCCTGTCGATCGAATCAGAATCGCTAGATGTACCTTTACTCTTTATCCTCTGTCTGCACTGAAAGAAGCAAGATGACAGCTCCCATGAAACAGCAACAGCATATTCAGCTGCTCTGGTCAACAAGGTGAGATGACTTGGTGCATTATTTAGGCTAGGAACACACATAGCAGAAACGCTAGAGTTGCGGAAAACGCAGTGTTTTTGCTGCTAATGCAAGTCAATGGGCCGCATAAAAAAGCATATAAAAACGCATATGCGTTTTGTATGCATTTTGAAACATGCATTTTTAAAAACACTGGTTCCCTTGCAAAATATTCAAAAACGCATCAAAAACGCATATGATGAAAGTCAATGGTAACGCCATGGTATGCATTATTCACGCATTTTTTATGCGTTTTTATATATGCGTGGGGTTTTTTAATAGTTTTGTGATGTATTTCCGCTTCCTGTTGTCTTCCTAATGATTTGCATAAAACCCAAGGTAAAAACGCTTGAAAACGCATGTGTGAGGAAAAACCGCTAACGCAAATGCACTAGAAGCGCACACACAAAAACCCGCACATGACTTAGAACTCAACCTTTCATGCACAGCCATGTGTGCACCCAGCCTTCAACAGCATTAATTAGCTGCATGAAACATGGCAGATATGCTAGTTCAGAATTGCCTTCATTTTTTGCAGAATTTAAGCCCCCCTTGGAAGACCACTATGAATGGATGCTTGTTAGAATTTCTCCTCCTTGCTAATAATTCCAATGGGCCCATATGGCAGCATCCAAACATCCACCTCTTGTGGATGCCCAAATTTTCTGCTTCCCCGGGGGGTGACATGCCACTATTATAAAATGGAGCTAAAGTCAGTATTGCATGTATGTACTATATGCAAAGAAAAATCAGTAAGGGCTCCTTTTCACTATTGCAATCGTGTTTCTCTCTTTTCCCACTACCACGATTCCGCCGCAATTTTCTGCCCATCCATGGAGTATACTTTTACGCTCTAAAATAGCACGCGAACAGTAACAGCTTTGCCGTGCAAACTACTTAGCACCCTAGTTTGCACGTGCAAAGCTTTTAGGCGTGCTAACTGTGTTAGCGCCCTTTAGTGAATCAAGCCCATAATGTAAACACAGCCTTAGACGCTGCAGAAGCAATCGTTACAGTTTTGTAAACTGTCCCGGTTTTCAACATCTTAGGCCACGTTCACATCATAAAATGTGGATGGCCGTGCTTCGGAACGCAATGTGTACGAACGCACGGCCATCTGCGTTTCTTTACGTTGCGTTGCTGTCAGCCGCGTGTTTTGTTAAAAAATGCGTGCAGCATGCGTTCCCGGACCGCACAGGTCCCGAACGCATGCAGTGTGAACATCAGACAGTGCAGTCTATGCACGTTCTGATGTCCTGCGTGTCGGCCTCCTGCATGTGTTGCCGAAATCCAGACGGCAACGTGTGCAGGGTGAACGGGGCCCAAAAGTGTACCGAAGATGATTTAAGAAAGAAACATACATATCTGGGGCCAGCCCCCTTCGGCCTTCTCTCTCCCTCTTCGGCCTCCTACTATGCCTGGTTCATCCGCAATCATCCCAGTAACTTCAGCCATTTGAGGCCAGTCGGCAAAGTTCCCCGTCGCACAGTCCCCCGTCGCGCTCCCACTGCCTGGAGCGTACTGCACATGCGCAGAACGCTTTCGGCTACAGTAGTGCGGTGGGGCGCGTGCTGCTAGGCTGTGCATGCGTAGTAAACCCCGACTCCCAAAGTTACTGGGAGCCATAGCAGAGGAATGAGGAGGACAGCGAGGGACAGATCAGGTCGAAGGGGGTTAGAGGAAGCCCCAGCTATGTATACATTTTTCCTTTTTACAATAATGTCAGCTTTACTTTAAATAAAGTCTTTGAATACTTTTCTATTTTAGTGATAACACAGTGATAAATTACTTTTGTTTGGTGCACTGTTTTGTTATCCTGTGAGTAATGTCGTTGCTCCACCACCTACTGTGCCTCAGTGTATTTGTGTCTAGAGCTGTGAAGCATTCTCCAGGTAAGGCTGCTCCCAGTGATTAGCCGTTGCTGTGTGAATGTCCAGTCCTGGATGTTTTCATTTTAGAACAGAACTGCAGGTATAGAGATGCTTTTAGTAGAATCCTGCAGCTTCTCATTTTCCTGCAGGTGTGTGACTCATATCTATGGTTTTAAAAACTACTGCGCTGGAAATTTTGACATTCGGCTACACGTACACAATAAAAAACTAAGATATAACTCTTTGCATCAATACAAGCTCAGAAAAAGTACATTTCAATATCTCAAAGAACCTCATCTGACCCCCACTGTATGATTTATCTGATAGTGCTTGCCACTTTGAAATTGAAGAATGCCATTCGCTTCAGTGCAGCAGAGTGGAGGACAAGGTGCTTCTATCAAACGCATGTTTGCCTCTTTTGCCACAAACACCGGTTTGCCTCTTTTGCCACAGGCACCACTTTAAAACGTGGCGAATTGGGGCAGCAACTGAAGTCACTAGTCTACAGTTCTTTTTGGTGAGCAGCCATTTGCCAATTTCAATTCAAGGCTCCATCCACTCTAGTTAATTAAATTTCAGATTGGCATTTTTAGCGTAATGGTAGGTGGGTAAAGTACGCTGATCGCACTGCTTGGCACTCCATAGGAAAAATGGGTGTCATGTGTGTGTCCATACAGTGCATCAGTGATGTGTGATCCACAGCTGACATACTGTAGATGTATTACAGCTATGTACCATTTTCCTAGCATTATGCTTCACAATATTTGCACACAATCGCAAAATCAGAGGAACTGAAAATAAGACCTGATACTTTTTGGATGAAACTTCATAATTCCATTACGTGGGAACTGCGGAAAACTTCAGTTCTGTTGACATCAATTTCAGCTCCTCCAGCCACTAGAGGCCACTGTTGGTAGAAAAGAGATGAACTTTTCATTAAGAATAACAGAGATTCTCTCTACTATTAAAGATAGGGTCTTGTAAAGAAATCCTTTTAAGAGAGGAATTCAAGTAAACATGTGATCAATTCCATCAGGTGATTGATTAGTCATCTCTCACTGCTTTTTGTTTGTGCCAACACAAAAGCAGGAGTAAAACATACCCTATTTTTATGGACTTGGATAAGACGTACGAAAGTGGAGAGAAAAAGTCTAACAGTCCAAATACAGGGAGTCCCTGAAATGTGATTGCCCGCCGATACAAACCACCAACCCGCCACGATGTCGGAGACTCCCTAAACTCCCCGGTGTCCTCCTGCACTGTCTAAATGTATTATCTAAATCTAATTTACAGGGCACTGTCTGCCTTGTATAAATTTAATTAGCGACAGCCGCTGTCACTGACCTCATCCTGGGAGCCCGCATCGATCAGTTGTTGGCCCCCTCGTGCCCTTGGTATGGTCCTCTGTGTGTCCGGTGTCCTGCCTCATTCCCCCTCTGTGAATGCAAGTAGTGGCGGCAGCCGCGGGCATCACTCACCTGATCCTTGGAGCCTGTGCGATCAGCCGCTTGTCTCACTCACTCCTTCCTTCTAGTGCTGGTTGCGTCTATAATGACGCAACCAGGAAGTGCTGGCACTAGGGGAAAGGAGTGAGAGAGAGGAGCGGCTGATCACGCGGGCTCCAAGGATCAGGTGAGTGATGCCCGCGGCTGCCGCCACTACTTGCATTCACAGAGGGGGAATGAGGCAGGACACTGGACATACGGAGGTCCATACCAAGGACACAAGAGGGCCAGCAGCTGATCACTGCAGGCTTCCAGGATGAGGTGAGTGATAGCGGCTTCCCCATATACATTTATGCAAGTGGACATAGGACACAAAGGGGGACATCAGAAGGACACAAAGGGCAACATCAGGAGGACACAAAGGGGGGCATAAGTTGGGGCTTCAGGAGGACACAAAGGGGGACATCAGGAGGACACAAAGGGGGACATTAGGAAGACACAAAGGGAACATTAGGAGGACACCAAAGGAGGCATCAGGAGGACACAGAGGGGGGCAGGAGGAGGACACCAAAGGGGGACAGGAGAAGGACACAATAATTTGGGGAGAACATCTACAAGATGCCCCTGAACCATGGACGTACCAGGTTTAGTATATTTTTTTCCCTTGTTTTTGCCCTCTAAACCTAGGAGCATCTTATAGTCTGGTGCGTCTTATAGTCTGAGAAATATGCTTATTATGACTAGCTAGACACTTACAAATTGACCATTAGCTTACATCAACCACATGCTTCTCCCTGAATATACTGAACATCTCTATACCCCATCTCCCAGTAGTGATCTGTGGTAGTTGGACGGAACAGGAAACAGCACCTATCAGCAAGTCTTCAGGAATTAAATCCCAGTTTAAGCCTCCCATGTTTTAACACACATGACAGTACATTTAAATTCATTAGCTGTGCAAAAAGTTTTAGTACACAGAAAGAAGCAAGGCAGTGGGCATACAGTGCTTTGAAAATGTATTCAAGCCCTTGGTATTATACTTATTTTGTTGCCTCACAACTTGGAATTAAAATGGATTGTTTGAGAGTTTGCACTGTTTCATTAAAAGAACATGCCTATAACTTTGAAGATGTATTATTTGCTGTATTATGAATCAAATAATAAATAGGACAAAATAACTGAAATCTTCAGCTTGCATAACTATTCAGCACCCCTAAACTCAGTACCGGTACTTGTAGAAACAACTTTGTGGCAATTGCAGCTGTATACTGCTTTGGAAAGTCTCTATGAGCTTGCCACACCTTGCCACTGGGCTTTGCTCCAGCGCCTTTATGTTGGATGGTTTTCGCTTGTGAAAGGCAATCTTCAAGTCTGACCACAGATTCTCTATTGGATTGAGGTCTGGACTTTGACTAGACCATTCCAGCACATTCAAATGTTTATACATACAAATAGAGAAACCAACAGGCACTGCAATGACAGGTGTTTAGCATAGGTGTTGTAAATCGTAGGCTGCAACACTGGCCTGGTATATACTTGGCAAGGATAGCGTGCTCTAATCCATGAAGAATACAAGATATATATGGCACAGTAGGAGAAAAACAGGATTGGCACATGCAGTTCCTTGTTTAAAACAGCTTTAATGAATCCGGCTGTACACCATAGGAAAAAGGTAAAATTAATTTCCAATTACATTGAAGAGTTCCTACCAGATCCAGTGCTTGGTGGGGTGAAGTGGGAGCGGTGGCTCGCCTGACGCACGTTTCGCTCGTATGAGCGTCCTCTGAGGCTCTGCGCACGCCGGTCATCCCGCGCTGTGTGGTTAAATAGAAGAAGTTCCAAAATCCCCGACGTGCAGCAGGTCATCGCCCGCCCCTCTCTTCCGGAGTAAATTAAAATTAAAAAAAATTATTTTGAGTATTATATTGATTACTGGTGGTTTAAAAGGCATTTTATTGACAGGTTGGGAAAGTATCAGCAAGGAGAAAACTCAGGAGAAAAAGTTAATGCATATGGGCCCTGGTATCCCAGAGTCCTCTGAGGTAGAAATCTGTGACATCACAGCTTAGGCTAAGCATCACTGTGAGGGTGGTGTTACATACCAATGCACAGCAATAAATGCATATAGGAAGCTTTTCTGATGTTGAAATCAGGATAATTAACGTACAATTGGGTATCCTGGATAGTGTACTACATTCTACTATCTGTAATTACGATGCTCTATAATATCTCCTAGCATTGGGAGGAGGTGGGCTGGGTCAAGTGACCTGCTCTGTGCTGAGGAAGCCACTCCCACTCTCCTGCCAGCAAGGAACTACAGGACCATGCCAGCCAGGTACTCTTAGCATATTTGGAATATGTATAGAAATGCAATGCTCAGAACTTTCTGTATTGTTAATTAATGTAAATTTACTATCACCTGCAGTAGGAAATGGGAGACTGAATTTTTAATTTCAGAAAAAATGTATTTTACACATTTTCTTCTGGAACACAGCCCTGACATAAGCTGAGACATGTTTGTACAGTATATACCTCTATCATATATTCATAGTTTGAGGTTACCAAAGGTTATGCTTACGGGTCCCAGAAAATCCAGACTTAGCAGAGAGTAAATAGTCTGACATATAACTAATCTGCTTACAAAATGTTAATTAAAAAAAAAAACACGGTAGGCAGACTGGCACATTCACGCCAAAAGATGTCATGCACTAAAATATCTATTAAATAGTTTTTTTCCAGCATGGAAAGAAATATGCGTTGTTTTTCCTTACACACAAAACCGTGTACTATTTGAAAGGTCGGAAAGCAAATGGAGATTAAAAAAGGATATTTATTAATTCTGAGAGCAATGTGTCTGATTTTTTTTTTTAACTCTTAAAAGTCAGCAGATGGAAGAAGCTAGAGGAATAGGAGAAGAAAGAAAACATTGAAAAATAAAAAAAACAGATAAATAAAAGCAACTTTATGTAGTGGATGAGACTGGGTGTAGTGGATGAGAGACACTTGCAAAAGAAATCGCCTGAAATGGTCAAAATGATCCTTAAAGGATACATCTGGTATTTAAAAAAAAAATCATATATACTTATCTGGGGCTTCCTCCAGCCCCTGAAACTCCACTCTCATGCAGTCTCCTGGGGTCCTCTCCATAGCAGCCGCTGACTCAGCCAGGTGGGTGGCCTGTGTGCATGCGCGAGCGCACAGCCAAGTCGCACTCGGTCATGCTCCTGTTGCCGGGAGCATTTTTGCCAGGTCTGCAGCTGCTACAGAGGTGACCAGCAGTCATAGCTGGCCTACTGATATTATCCAGCAGTCATAGCTGGCCCACTAACTTCATCCATCAGACATAGCTGGCCCACTAATATCATCTAGCAGTCATAGCTGGCCCACTAATATCATCTAGCAGTCATAGCTGGCCCACCAATGTCATCCAGCAGTCATAGCTGTCCTACCAATATCATCCAGCAGTCATAGCTGTCCTACCAATATCATCCAGCAGTCATAGCTGTCCAACTAATATCATCCAGCAGTCATAGCTGGCCCACTGATATCACCCAGCAGTCATAGATGGCCCCCCAATGTCACCCATCAGTCATAGCTGGCCCCCCAATGTCATCCAGCAGTCATAGCTGGCCCACCAATGTCATCCAGCAGTCATAGCTGGCCTACCAATATCATCCAGCAGTCATAGCTGGCCCCCCAATGTCACCCATCAGTCATAGCTGGCCCCCCAATGTCATCCAGCAGTCATAGCTGGTCCACCAATGTCATCCAGCAGTCATAGCTGGCCCACTGATATCACCCAGCAGTCATAGCTGTCCAACTAATATCATCCAGCAGTCATAGCTAGCCCACTGATATCACCCAGCAGTCATAGCTGGCCCACTGATATCACCCAGCAGTCATAGCTGGCCCCCCAATATCATCCAGCAGTCATAGCTGGCCCACTGATATCACCCAGCAGTCATAGCTGTCCAACTAATATCATCCAGCAGTCATAGCTGGCCCACTGATATCACCCAGCAGTCATAGCTGGCCCCCCAATGTCATCCAGTAGTCATAGCTGGCCCACTAATATCATCCAGCAGTCATAGCTGCCCCACTAATATCACCCAGCAGTCATAGCTGGCCCCCCAATGTCATCCAGTAGTCATAGCTGGCCCACTAATATCACCCAGCAGTCATAGCTGTCCAACTAATATCATCCAGCAGTCATAGCTGGCCCACTGATATCACCCAGCAGTCATAGCTGGCCCCCCAATGTCATCCAGTAGTCATAGCTGGCCCACTAATATCACCCAGCAGTCATAGCTGGCCCCCAATGTCATCCAGCAGTCATAGCTGGCCCACTAATATCATCCAGCAGTCATAGCTGGCCCCCAATGTCATCCAGCAGTCATAGCTGGCCCACTAATATCACCCACCAGTCATAACAGGCCCACTAATATCACCCAGCAGTCATAGCTAGCCCCCAATGTCATCCAGCAGTCATAGCTGGCCCACTAATATCACCCAGCAGTCATAGCTGGCCCCCAATGTCATCCAGCAGTCATAGCTGGCCCACTAATATCACCCAGCAGTCATAGCTGGCCCCCAATGTCATCCAGCAGTCATAGCTGGCCCACTAATATCACCCACCAGTCATAACAGTCCCACTAATATCACCCAGCAGTCATAGCTGGCCCACTAATATCACCCACCAGTCATAACAGGCCCACTAATATCACCCAGCAGTCATAGCTGGCCCCCAATGTCATCCAGCAGTCATAGCTGGCCCACTAATATCACCCAGCAGTCATAGCTGGTCCACTAATATCACCCAGCAGTCATAGCTGGCCCCCAATGTCATCCAGTAGTCATAGCTGGCCCACTTATATCACCCAGCAGTCATAGCTGGCCCACTAACAGGGGCGTAGCAATAGGGGGTGCAGAGGTAGCGACCGCATCGGGGCCCTTGGGCCAGAGGGGCCCCGAAGGGCCCTCCCTTAACTACAGAATTAGCTCTCTATTGGTCCTATGCTCATAATAATGACTTCTGTAGATACTTTGAATAGTGGTAATCATTAACAAACTGTTCCCCATCCCCTTCTTGCACCTTTGCAGATTTTGGTGTGCCATATAAATTGTTATGTATAGAGTGCTTGGGGGGCCCCATTGTAAAACTTGCATTGGGGCCCACAGCTCCTTAGCTACGCCACTGCCCACTAATATCACCCAGCAGTCATAGCTGGCCCCCAATGTCATCCAGCAGTCATAGCTGGCCCACTAATATCACCCAGCAGTCATAGCTGGCCCCCAATGTCATCCAGCAGTCATAACTGGCCCACTAATATCACCCAGCAGTCATAGCAGGCCCCCCAATGTCATCCAGTAGTCATAGCTGGCCCACTAATATCATCCAGCAGTCATAGCTGCCCCCCCCCCCCCCCCCATATCATCCAGCAGTCATAGCTGGTCCCCAGCATTGGCCAGCAGAAATAGGTGCCCCTCCCCCTCCCTTATATTGGCCAGAAGCCACAGGTGGCTCCCAATATCCGTCAGCAGTGGGGGCATGCTAGAAAACTGTAACACGTTAAAGCGGTATCGCCACCATAAAAATCAAATTTCATCAGCAACTGGTCTGAGTGTATTAATTTTAAAGATGCTATTCCTGCATTCAAAACTTTCAAAACTTTTTCTGCTGTTATGATTTGGAGTTATCACATACTTAAGGAGCACTGGCTCTTAGTAGTCGGTGCCAAAGAATTGCATGCTGGGGGTTCTTTTAATCTATAATGTATTCCTCCTCTTTCCTTTATTTCCCTACCAGCTTCTTATCGGAAACCTAATCCCCTAATCACTTGTCTTTACAAGCAAGGCTGAGGGTTTAAATCCTTTTTAGGGAATATCTTTATAAAGAACTAGTCACCTTAGCCCGTTTAAAAACGGGCTAGGTCTGTCATTACTTCGCCGCGCGCATGAAGCCCGCCGCGCGCACCCCCCTGACACCCGCCGCTCACGCCCCTGCACACACACACGCCCGCCCCTTCTGGTCCTGTCCTCTGGCTCTCGGCACCGTCGGCAGTGTCTCTGCGTCTTGTCTCTGCACATGCGCAGTGCTACAGAAGCACTGACACAGGGACAAAAACGGACGCAGAGACACTTGCTAATTATATTTAGAGATAAAAGCCTTGCTGAGAATCCCCTATGAAGAGATGGACTAGTCCAAAACCTGTCGCTTCTGTCAGATTTCTACTACCTACTGTAAGTGACAGCAACATAGGAGAAAAGTAATTTATGGTTCATTTTGCTCTGGAAAAAAACTTTCTTCTTATTTGTCTATGTTTGCACATATTTTAAATTTTACAATTTTTCGCCATAGTGCCCCTTTAAGGCAGTAGGCATTTTGGCATGTTCATTCCAAAAGATGTCACGCACTTAAATATCTATTAAATAGTTTGTTTGTTTTCCACCACAAAAAGAATTATGTGTTGTTTTTCCTTACACACAAAATCTTGTAGTCTTTGAAAGATCAAAATGCAAATGAAGATTAAAAAGGGACATTTATTAATTCTGAGAGAAAACAAACAAACATTTGTCTACCAATTCCTCATGGCCCATATAGTTATCATAACTGCCTTTTTCCTACCACGCACTCAGACCTGGGTTCAATTCCCAGCCAAGGTATGTAAGCTGGCTTTTGACATACTACAAATCCTTAAAGAGAATCTGTATTGTTAAAATCGCACAAAAGTAAACATACCAGTGTGTTAGGGGACATCTCCTATTCCCCTCTGTCACAATTTCACCACTCCTCGCCGCATTAAAAGTGGTTAAAAACAGTTTTAAAAAGTGTGTTTATAAACAAACAAAATGGCCACCAAAACAGGAAGTAGGTTGATGTACAGTATGTCCACACATAGAAAATACATTCATACACAAGCAGGCTGTATACATCCTTCCTTTTGTATCTCAAGAGATCATTATACACAGGCAGTGTGCATAGAGGGGCCAGGAGGGGGGAGATGCATCACAGAACCACAACACTGAAGAACTTGGCAGCCTTCCAGACACAGGCTGACAAGTCTGACAAGAGAGAGATAAGTTGATTTATTACAGAGATGGTGATAGTAGAACGTGCTGCAGTAAGCCAGAACACATTAGAATAGCTTTTGGAACTTGTAGGATGATAAAAAACAGGATGCAATTTTTGTTACGGAGTCTCTTTAAGCAAGCTCATTTTTCTCTTGGATATACTGTATCATAATGGTACATGTTAGGCTGGCTTCAGCATGTAGTGTTGGTGGTGGTATAGTGGTATAGTGGGGAAGTGAGCTATCTACCATGCACTCAGACCTGGGTTCTATTCCTGGCCAATGTGAGTTGGCTTTTGACATACTACAAATCCTTAACCACTTGAGGACTGCAGGGCTAAACCCCCCTAGTGACCAGGCAATTTTTAGCTAAATTGGCCACTGCAGCTTTAAGGCCAAGCTGCAGGGCCGCACAACTCAGCACACAAGTGATCCCCCCCCCTTTTCTCCCCACCAACAGAGCTCTCTGTTGGTGGGGTCTGATCGCTCCCCCCATGTTTATTTTTTTTTTTAATCAATATTTGTGTTGCTGCTTTTTTTTAAAAAAAAAACTGTTGCTTTAATCCCCTTCCCTCCCTCCCTCCCTCCCACCCCACAGCCGGCCAATTACGGCGATCGGCTGTCATAGGCTTCTGCCTATGAGAGCCGATCGCTCTCTTGTCCCCCATGGGGACAGCCGTGTCACACGGCTGTCCCCAGTGCAGCGCTGCTGCTCATCGCAGCGCTGCACCTAGTAAATAGACGGCGTGATCGCCGTCTAACAGTCTCCCGAGCGGCAATAGCCGCTCGGAGACTGAAGGCGGGGCGGAGCTCCGCCCTCCGTGCATGAGATGCGTGCGCACCATGCGCGCGATCTCATGCAAAACAGAGCCCCAGGACTTTACGCCAATTGGCGTTAGGCGCTCCTGGGGCTGACGCCGCGGCCACGCCTACTGGCGTGACGCGGGCGGCAGAAGGTTAAGCAAGCTCATTTTTCTCTTGCATATATCATAATGGTACATGCTAGGCTGGCTTCAGCATGTAGTGTTGGTGGTGGTATAGTGGTGAAGTGAGCTACCTACCACGCACTCAGACCTGGGTTCAATTCCCGGCCAAGTTATGTAAGCTGGCTTTTGAAATACTACAATTCCCTGGAAGACAAGACCCTCCTCCCTCGGGAGGAGGGAGTGAGGGAGGAGTGAGGGGAGTAATATAAGGAATAACAATCAGCTAGGAACAAGCCTACAAGAGCCTAACTAAACTCTCCCTAGCACAGTCTGTCAGTAACTGTCCCTTAACTATTTACTGTAGGCAGACGAGTGAGTAAAACGACAGGAGAACCTTGTCTTTTATAAGGGGGGGGTGGGGCTCCAGGAGTGAGTGTACTTTGATTGGTGACAATGTGCCTGCTGACTGTGATGTAGAGGGTCAAAGTTCTGCTCAATGGAGCATTATGGGGGCGAATCAAACTTCCGGGAACGTTCGCCTTCACCAGCAAAGGCGAACCACCCTAAGTTCGCCTGGAACCGTTCGCCGGCGAACCGTTTGGGCTATCTCTACCAAGGGCCAGATGCAATTAACGTTTTCTCCTGAGTTTTCTCCTAGGTGATATTTTTACACTTTGTCCTAAAATGCTTTTTAAACCACCAGCAAGCAAGACACTACTTAAAATAATTTTGATAGTACTTTTTCAATTGTAAAATGCTGAAAAGTTATTTTAAAGAGAAGATGAAAAGTATCTCCAAGGAGCTACTGTAACTCAGGAGAAAAAGTTCATTGCATATGGGCCTAAGTCTGTTAAGTTGCATTGCAACAGACAATTGGCTCATATGTAATTCACAAATTTTCACAACTTATCAATGAAATAACTTTTAAGCCACCAGCAGGCACGAATATACTCAAAATAATTTTGATAGTACTTTTACACCTACTTTTTGGTACTTTTTTGATTGCGAAGTGCTGAACAATTAATTTAAAAAGAACATGAAAAATTATCTCTAAGGAGATAAGTCAGGAGAAAAAGTAAATTGCATATGGGCCAATAATATCGCAATTCATATGGGGCTTTCACATATAGGGCCATATGCAATTCTTTTTTTTCACTTGAGTTTTTTCCTAGGAGATAATTTTTCAACTTCTTTTTAAACTAACTTTTCAGCATTTTGTAATCTAAAATGTATCAAAAAGTAAAGAAAAAGTACTATCAAAATAATTTAGAGTATCTTCTTGCTTGCTGGTGGCTTAATAGGGATTTTATGACAAGATGTGAAAATGTCAACTTGGAGAAAACTAAGGCGAAAAAGTGAATTGCATATGGGCCATAGACCCCTATTCAATTTACTTTTTCTCCAAAATTTTCTCCTAGGAGCAAATTTTTCATCTTTTGTTTTAGTTAACTTTTCAGTACTATACAATTGAAAACATACTGTCAACATTATTTATGTTGGCTTAAAATGCATTTTATTAATAAGATGTAAAATTAACACCTAGGAGAAAACCTAGGAGATAAAGCAAACTAAATAAGGGCTATAGTGCAGTGCATGCGTTTACAGTGGGAGTGAGGCATACTTTCATTGTACTGCTGTGCTGTATGCCTCACTGTATGGTCACACTGCAACACTACCACGAGGCGTGACCTTACGGCTCTGTTGCGTTTCAATTCGATTGCAACACAACTTACACAGTGTGAAAGGGCCATTAGAGCTGAACTAAAAGCCATTTTCAACAAAAGTAGCAAGGCCAGATTTATACATTTTCCCGCCCCTAGGCCAAGTATGTTGTGGCTCCCCTCCCATGTGCAGCAGTGCCCCTCCCATTCCATGTGTACCCCTCTTTCATGTGTAACATCCATGTATTGCAGTCCATTTCTTTCATATTCAGCTTCCTATGGACATCAGCTACCCTCTTCATGTGTTGCTCCCCATTTGCAGTCTTCTCTTTCATATGTAGCAATCCCTATTGCAGGTCAAGGTGCCCCCTGGGGCTGCAGCCACCCAAGGCCCGGGCCCCCTGGCCTTTCCAGAAATTCGGCCTTGAAAAGTAAAATTTACCTTTAACTGTTTGTGATGGCAAAGAACCCTATGTTATCGTTAGCCACGTAATTCAATTACCACTAAATAAATCATATGTAAGTTTTGCTGCTTTCTTTAGGTTTTTTTTCTGGGGGGGAAGAATCAAAATCATTTTTTCCCTATTTCAATATCATCAACTTTAAATGGTATAGAGGGCTGGGAGCTGAAATTACAAATGAACTACTTAAATCTGACTTAATCGAAGCAGCCTTTATCTGACATGCCTGCATGTGGAATTTTAATATCTTAAATGTTTAAAAGGGTATATTCTGTTCTTACACTGGGTGAAATTAAAAAGAAACCGTAAAATCACTAAGATGAAGTGCATTCTGGTTAATAAATTTCAAATGAACAATGACTGCCTTGCTGCAAAGCAATATTATTTCTTACCTTGGGGCATTAATAAAGACTGCTGGTTTTGGGGAGGGGGAAAAACAATATTATCTATTAAAATTCTAAGCCGTGTTTCAATATTAAAAGGATATGTGATGAATTTCTAGTGTTAGTTAGACGGGGTCACGGATTAATTTCATTTTTTTTTCTTGGTCAGCATTCTGTCGATAATTAATCAAAAGCAGAATTTTCCTAATGAAACACTTCTCATAAGGTGATAATTAGGAGGAAGGAGACACCCTACAGACAGTAACTGCTAGCTGTCTGATTACTAGAATGGAGCTGATTTTTTTTTCCGAGGGAATTAGTTAAAGAAGTGATTTTTTTTGTGCTTGTTTTGGAAATAGATCTTGCATGTGTGCTTTACGTCTAATCACATCGCTCTCGGAATTAGAGGAGCAAGCCGTCCAAAGTCCATTCCATGAAATTATACGCTAATGACCGATCATGGCTGCTAAACACAGAAAACCTTTCAACTATTAGTTTGGTTTGGCCAAGAGAAAGGAAAATAAACATGCAAATATGTGTAAAGACAGCCATGTGCCGCTACACATGGAAGATGTACAATAGATGGGAGTGTGGATGTAAACAGTGATTGATTCTATTGATCCTAAAAACGCAATTCCCCCACACCATCACCCTCAGGATGAAACAGTTAAAAAGGGCACGAGATGTGTCCTTTTGAAAAGGGCTTCCGCTAAAATATTGGGTGCAGGGGCCACCTGCGATGCAAACTGTGCCTTTTTCAGCAGGAGGTCAGCTGGTGGGATAGGGTAATTTTCAGGGAAAGGTTAAGGTTAGGTGCCCACCGAGGGAGGGATTAAGGCTGTGCACTTCTGGGTGGGTTAAGGTTAGGCACTTCCGGGTGGGTTAAGATTAGGCACCACAGGGGGGGGGTTAAGGTTAGGCACCATCAAGGGGGTTAAGATTAGGCACTTCCGGGTGGGTTAAGGTTAGGCACTTTTGGGTTTTTAAGGTTAGGCACCACCGAGGGGGTTAAAGTTAGGCACCACCAAGGGGGTTGTGTGTGAGAGTAGGAAGAGGTTAGGTCATATTAAAATATTGCTCAATTTTACCAATATATCGGTAAATTTACCCAATATTCTACAACCTGGGCCACCAGCTATGCAAACTGCAGCTACAGACAGCGGGCGCCCTTTCCAACAGGAGATCAGCTGGTGTGACAGGGAAATTATCAGGGGAGGGTTAGGTGCCCACCGAGGGAGGGGTTAAGGTTAGGCATTAGTAGGTGGGTTAAGGTTAGGCACCACCACCACCTCTCCCTACTCTCACACAGAACACCCGCCCCTCCCCATGTTACCTAACCTTAACCTCTCCCCCAGCGGTGCCCAACCTTAATCTCCGCCCTGGTGGTGCCTAACCTTCACCTCCCCCCAGTGATGCCTAACCTAAACCCCCCCAAGTGGTGCCTAACCTTAACCCTCCCTCCCTACTCTCACACAGAACACCCCCCTCCCCGTTTTACCTAACCTTAACCTCTCCCCGGAGGTGCCCAACCTTAATCTCTGCCCCGGTGATGCCTAACCTTAACCCCCCTCCCCCTTGGGCAACCTACCAGAACCCCCTGTGGGCACTTATCCTTAACCGCCCCAATGTGCGATTAACCTTAACCCCTCTAACCTAAACCTCCTCTCCCACTTTCGCTTTCCCTCCTCGCCAACGACCGTAAAACTTCGCAAAATAAATTTGGGCCACTGCTAAATAGCGGGAGCCGGGGCCACCTGCAATGCAAAATGGGGCTACTATTTGATGATGCTTCAAGCCCCTGCTATTCGTAGTCACAGATACCCATATTTGTCAAGCTCCATTTAGCTGTTCTGATTCTGAGGCCTTCTCTTTACAACACTAAGGCCCATATCCTATTAACTTTTCTCTTCAGTTTCCTCCAAGGAGATATTTTCAAACCTTATCAATAACATACCTTTAAAACTCCCACCAAGAAATAAATTACTCAAAATAAGATTGATATTACTTTTTACCTACTTTTAAGCACTTTTTCAAATGCTTAGTTCTGAAAAGTTATTTTTTAGATAAGGTGAAAAATTATCTTCTGGGAGAAGACTCAGGAGAAAAGTTAATTGGGTGAGAGACTCGCACTATTTCCCCAAGGCCGTCATTTTGTGCCTCTGTAGAGGAGTTGTTACAAGGGAGAGCTATGATAATAGACACAGGTTATGAAGATTTTTAGACCTAAATAGATAGATAAGAAATTGTTGGCATATATTTTGTTTGTAAATCATACTTCACTTACTGGCCTCTGAAGAAGTAAAGGTAGACATACATCTAGCGATGTAGGGGCAGATTCAACCAAGAAACAAATCTCTCTCTTATTGAATCTGATGAGAGAGATCTGTCAGCTGCCCATACACCACAGGCCGATTCCCGATCAATTTCATGCTGAAATCAATTTGAAATCAGCCTTGTGCGCCGCATCCGCCACCTCGCCACCCTGACGCTGTGTCCCCCTAATGTAAATGTCTGCCTGGTGCACCATGTAAAGTATACATTACCTGTCCGCAGCCTTCACTTGTCCCCGCTGGCTTCCGGGATACCTCCACTGCATACACACGTGCCCCACGTGACGTCACACACGCGTCCTTACTAGGAAACCACGTGGAGCGTGCATGTATGGCGAGGGGAATGCGCCCGGAGCAGCGGACGGACAAGTGCAGGCCACGGACAGGTAATGTATACTTTACATGGGGCACATGGGAAACATTTACATTGGGAGGGCACATCGTCGGGGGTTTCGTCACATTCGTCATTCGTCCGGAAATAGCACACTGTTCCGGACGTGCACCAGATTGAGAAAATCGGCCCAACCAGGGGCATAGCAATAGGGGTTGCAGAGGTAGCCACCGCATCGGGGGCCTTGGGCCAGAGGGGCCCCGAAGGACCCTCCCTCAACTACAGAATTATCTCCCTATTGGTCCTGTGCTCATAATAATCACTTCTATAGTACTTTGATTAGTGGTAATTATTAACAAACTGTTCCCCATCCCCTTCTTGCACCTCTGATGCTGTAGTTGCCATGGGCAGGTTTTGGTGCGCCGTATCAATTGTTATTTATAGAATGCTTGGGGGGCCCCATTGTAAAACTTGCATCGGGGCCCAGAATTACTTAGCTACGCCACTGGGCCAAATATCTTGTAGAATGCGTGAACCCCTACAATCTATCATGAATGCAGCAGCCAGACTAATCTACTCCTCCCACCATTCTGTGTCCACTACACTTCTATGGAAATACCTTCACTGGCTCTCAATTTGCTTCAGAATCAGCTTCAAGATCCTATATTTGGCCTACAACTCTGTACACAAGTTCTGCCCAACCTACATCTTTGACCTGGTCAGCAAATACAAACCTTGCCGCCCACTTTGCTCCTCCAACAACCTCCTCCTAGCCACCCCACGCAACCAAGTTTGACAACAATGTTTATCGTTATCAGATTTCGTTATCCACTGGCGTCATTTCGTTATCCAGCTGGGCCCTTTTTTCATGGCGCCCTTCATGCACACACATGGTACTTGTAAACTGAACAGCAAGTGAAGAGGACCTGTTTCACTGCTGGTAGCAGGTAATGTATAACGCACCGCTCTGCAGGACTGCCGCCCCTTCCCAATGCGGGGAGTCACAGGGGCTATTGTTATGCCTCTAAACAGACCCCATAACGTAACACCCAGCACTGATACCAAAGTTTGATTTTTTTTTTCCGGTTTCTTCTAATTCACATTTTCATATACCTCCAAATATTACTTTTATGAGGCATTAAATCATCTTAAAATAGCCCTATTTTCATATATATTAGGAAGATAGACAAGTGAAATCATTAATTCATTTAAACACAAATATATTAAACAAGACATAACATGTGCATTATAAAAGTGACATAGATTAATATCCACATCAAATAATCACACCTGATATGTCATCAACATCTGATTTATATATGCACAACCCTTATTCATCCCCAGCCAGTTAATTATGTTATAGGCACGGATAGCATTCATTATAATTTCTTTTTTTTTTAAATAACCCTTGAGGTCGCCACTGACAGACCATGCAATAAAAACAATATCTTAATACATCTCTAACACTTCATAACAAATAAAGAGAGACTGCCTTGCCCAATATGAAGATTTGCATTTTATCGTCTCTTGAATGACAGGTAGATCTTTTTTTGTCTTCTAAGGTTGTCGGTTTTATTATGAAATCCTCAAGAAAGGCTCCAAACTTTTCAGATAAAGCCTGTAGGCAGGAGGCTTTTGTGTAGATGAGATTATTGATAGTTATTGAAAGTATCTAAATGGGATTTACAAATCGGACTGCTGTTCCTTTAATAGAATTCTAGATAATCTTTTATCGCAACAAGACACCCATAGAATTATTTAAACAGATTGGACTGAGGCAGCTGCAAATTTCAATTATTCTAAAAAGCTTTAATACGTGAGCAGGATGTGTGGGGTGGATGCAAGGACTCTAATCCAGATGTCTTACCGCATTTCACACCACCTAGGTTTTACGTTAGAGGTGTGTGTGTCTGTGAGTGCATATATGTGCAGTGCATGCTTATTTATGTGCAGTGTGTCTGTGTATGTGAGCATGTGTGTCTGGGCATGTTTAATTAGTGTGTGTGTTTGTGTACATGCAGTGTGTGTGCATGTGTGTACGCATGTATGTGCAGAGTGTGTGTATGGGTGGTGTATATGCATGGCATACATATGCAGTTTGCGTATGCATGTGTGTGTGTGTGTGTGTGTGTGTGTGTATGGATGTGTGAGCAGTGTGTGTGTGTGTTTGTGTACAAACGTATTGTGTGTGTACGTGTGTTTGGGTGCGTGCCTGTATGTGTCCATCCATGTATTTCTAGTCTGTGTGTGTGTGGTGTGTACTGTGTGTGAATGTTTACATATGGACACTCATTCATTCATTTGCAGAAGCAGGAAAAATAGGCACCCATTATAAAAGCCGCAAGAAAGGTAATTAGGGCACAGGGAGGCGCCCAATAAAACGAAAAGCCTCAATTTGCATAGCAGGAAGACTCAGCGCCCAATAGTTTATCGATAATTCATGCCAATTAATAGAATTGGCATGTTTTTTCTGGGAAATTTGTAATCATAGCTGACAAACTTGGAAAAAGTAATACAAGTTTACTAAAGGATCATTGAAATGAAATAAACAAAACCTGAATTGTCTTTTATAAAGTGGCAGTAGTGATATAAGGTTGCCTCCTTTCCACCCTGACAGTGCTATTAGCTCTATAAGCAGGGGCCCTGCTGAGCCCCAGTGTATCTCTGTTATTTGATGGCCATCCTTACAGTGAAGCCATGCCCCTTCCAACCTCCAGCCATGCCCCTCCCCATTTCCCAGCCATCTCATATACAGCACAACCTGTGACACAGAAGCCACACAACAGCCACATGTGGTGGGAACAGGACTGCCATTGTGACCATGATTCATTATCATACAATTTGGGAGACCCACTAGGGCTCACATAACCTCATTTTAGACTGCTAATGGGGGAGTGCATAGTATACAGCCTCACCACCGCAGTATCTCTACTACGGATACTTGAAATTAACCTTCTAATCTACATTAACTGGAAGTCCCAGGTTCCTAACCAGCAGTATATTACCTCAGGGTAGTTCTGAACACAGCATATGAAAATAAATACATCTGTGATATCATTCTCTTCAGCGTTTTAGTCAGTGGAACCATCACTTTGTGACTTTAATGGATTAGACCGGTCTATCTGTACCTTTGCTTGGATATCTTGCATGTGGGCCCAGGTCTAGCTGACATCCCCCGACCCCATAGCCCCTCCCCCTTCCCCCCCCCCCCCCCCCCCATAAGCAGCATTTGTTCTGTCGACTCTGACTCTTTGTGACCATATGTACTTCTGCAAACCAGATGTGTCAGTCAATCACTAATTCTTTCAGCTTTTGTATAGGCATGATCATAGTTTCACATATGCTGTCTATCCATCTTAGCTTCTGCCATCCTCATCTTCTTTTGCCCTCAATTTTTTCAAGCATCAAGTAACCCAAGGAACCTGGCCTTCTCATTAGGTTACCAAAGTGCAGGGGCTCAGGGGATCACAATTCAGTTAGTTCAGCTTTTCGCATTCTAAAGTTACAGTATTTGAGTAGTAATTTTCCTATAAATGTTACTTCTTTGCAATCTGGACTTACTCTACTTCTTTAACTACTTAAGCATTTTGGACATAGCTGCTATGTCCAAAATGCTGCCCCTGCTGCCGCTCGTCGCCGTGGCTGATTGCACGCGCTCCCACCACCGCCCGTTAGCCCGGAGATCAATGAATAGGAACACAGATCCCATTCATTGATCTAAGTCCCTGTATCAAAGACTGAAGCCATCTACAAGACGGCTTCGTCTTTCATGAAGTCCATACTTTCACGTCCACAGATAACTTCCATTTTGCGTACTAATACTACGCATTTGGAAGATATGTGTGAGGACATCTTGTGGCCAAATAGTAAAATTACATGTACAAACATTTTTTATTTTTTTTTACATTTAAAATGAACCCCTTACCTCCCGCACTCCCCAATAGTTACCACTATATTTTGGTAAAAAATACACAAAAAATACATTAATAGTTACTTTAGGGTCTGAACTTTTTTATATGTGTATGTCAAGAAGGTATATTTCTGTTACTTTTTAAATTATGGGCTTGTAAATAGTTACGGATGCAAAACTGAAAAGATGCACCTTTATTTCCAAATAAAATATTGGCACCATTGGCATTGTGATAGGGACATAATTTCAATGGTGTAATAACCGTGACAAATGGGCAAATAAAATACATGGGTTTTAATGATGGTAGCATGTATTATTTTAAAACTATAGTGGTCAAAACTGAGAGATAATTAAATTTTTTAAAAAATTTTCTTAATTTTCCCATAAAAATGCATTTAGAATAAAATAATTTTTTGTATAATGTACTTCCCAAAGAAAGGCTAATTGATGACGGAAAAAAACAAAATATAGATCATTTCTTTGTGATAAGCAGTGCTAAAGTTATTGGTAAATGAATGGAAGGTGAAAGTTGCTCAACTGCATAAAGTGAAACAACACTAAAGGCTGAATTAAGGACTGACTAGTTATACCTCCTAGCAGTCCAAGAGAATCTCAATTTCCTCCAACACCACAACTGAAAAAAAAACAAAACATGAATTTTACAACACATGACCTGGTTTATGGTCCAGCTACTGGGAAGACCATAGCCTTAGAGCGATATGGAGAGCGATATGGAGGTTGCCGTATTTATTTATTTTTAAACAATACCAGTGATTTGCTACAACAGATAATCAACTGCTTGCTGGAACAGGCCAATATTGCCCCATGTATGTCTAGCTTAACTCCTTAAAGAATTGTAAAGGAAATAATTTTCAGTTACAACTTGTACTTGTTTTAGTGCTGGTTTTAACACAACCTGCATTCCTTGCCAATTATATAGAGTAGCAATCAATTTAGGTAAAACATCCATATGCAAATACACATAGAGTGAAGTACCTGTTGACAAACTGTTAATTAAATTGACAGATCATGCAGAAGTGTAGTAGAACTCCAGCCAGAAGTTTTTAATTTCGTGCGGAACACTTTTTTTTATTACACATAGGGGTGTAGTAATAGTCATACAATATTAACTGCTATGGGGCCCAGGTACATGAACTGTTTTTACCCAACCCAATCGCTAACATTTTTAATTACTTTAATGTTTTTATCCACCTTGGCACCATCATCAGACACTTGACTTTAAAGTACAGTTCACCCAAGGCAAAGCTACTTAAGGTAACCACAGTGATATTTTCATGCTGGATCCACATACCTTTGTGTGCTGTCCATTCCTCTTCTCATTCCCCCAGTCCTGGTAACCACTTCTTGAAAAGTTTGACTTTTGGCTAAAGTCAAGTTTTCAGAGAGGAAGACGTAAGCTTGCTGTGATGTTCCCTCCCATCACTCTCCCATTTCCTCCTCTTAAGGGGAGTGAGTGGGATGGGAAGAGGAGGAAATGGGAAGGTGATAGGAGGGAACATCACAGGAAGCCTACCTCTTCCTATCTGAAAAGTTGACTTTAGTGAAAGTCTAATTTTTCAAGGAGTAATTACGGAGGTTCAGGGGAACGAGAAGAGGAACAGACAAATCCCAGAGGTATGTGGATCCAGTAAGAAAATATCTCTGTCCTTAGCTTAGGTATCTTTGCCTTTAATATAATTAGTGTTCAGGAAGGAGGGCATGTTGGATGTGCTCCATGAGGGTGCAGGAAAGTCAGTACATAGACATACAGTTGTAAAGCCTATGTGTACTGCCGATTGTAAATATTTATGTGAGTGTCGCTGCGGGGAGCCAGCGCTGGAAGGAGCTGCCTGAGAAGGACGGGGGGGGGGGGGTGTCTCATTAGGATCCAAAGGCTTCCCCCTCCAGAGGTAAGTACCCCCCAGGGGCATTTTTTCCCTACAGTTTTACTATAGGGTCGATCCTTAATGACCCCCAATGTTATTTTTGCTCGCCCACCCACAGCAGCAAAACACATCACCAGCTTGAAGGCTAGCGATGCTTCTGTACAGAATCGATCCTCAAATTGTTGTCTCAGGGATTGTTTCTGATCCCCTGGAGGCAACGGCTGTAGTATATGTGTACTTAGCTTAACTCAGATCATTTAAAGAAAAACTCTCACAAGCTTGATTAATGCGCTTTGCGCATTGCTTTTTGCCTGAAAGTAAAAATCTGAGCATAACTAAAAAAAATAGCAAACTATGGAAGATACATACTTACCTCCTCTTTGGCAATATTGAGAGTGACAGGTTCGTATTGCTGAAATCTGGAGCTAGTGACCTCTTCTACAACCACAGTGCATTCATCCTTCACGCTTCAACTCCTGCCACAACCACTTCCCCATTTACTCCATTTACTCTTTAATGCAGCGAATGAGACTGAAGGAAGAGATTGCAGAGCCATTCTGAGATGACTTACAGCTCCACGTGAATACCATTCGGTGCTTTCAGACTGGAGCATCGGGGGCCCTCTCAGCCTGGAAAGGGTAACGAAAAAGGGGAGTATTTGGGTAATCTTCTCCTTGATCTTACACATGCATGCACACATACCCACTTACACACACACACACACACACATTTACATACACATACAGTGGGTAAAAATACCTCGATCAGATGACCCAATGGATAGTGTTGTAGTCTTTGTGTTGTTCAGAGCCTTGTTGTTTCCTCTTCTAGCTTTGGCACAGCCTCCTAGGGGCTTGAAAAATGGCGGCTGCTGCAAAGATATAAGAGATAGCAGATTGGCTGTAAGATTTGGCAATCTACAAGCTTGAGATGATAGTTGGATATGCACAGAATGAATGGACTGCCATCATTGCTTCTAACCAGAGACTACTATTAAGTCAGGTTCAACCATTCCTATGGAGGTGGGGGGGGGACAAAAGGAGCTGGGAAAAAAGGGCGCATGCCGCTAGTGGACAAAAAGGGCGCCGCCATTCACTCCCATAATAAATAGCGTTTAATGGGCGCCGAGTAGGAAAAAAGGGCGCCGGAGCTAAATAAAGTTTATAAACGGCGCCCGGCGATGTTTAATGATTTATAACTGAACTTGTGGTGATTTACGTTTATAAAATGCACCCGTGCCGAATAACGTTTATGAAAATAATAAACATATTTATCTTATTTAAATAATTAAAACATTATTTAAAGTTTTATCTCTTACTGTTTGTAAAACATTATTATTCACAAAATAAAGCGATCAGTACGTAACGTAAATTGCAAAATATTATTTAAAGTTTTATCTCTTACTGTTTGTAAAACATTATTATTCACAAAATAAAGCGATCAGTACGTAACGTAAATTGCAAAATATTTTTTGAATCCACAATTAGTAAAACATTATTATCCACATAATAAAGGGGGGTCTTAGGTTTAGGCACCAACAGGGGGGTCTTAGGTTTAGGCACCAATAGGGGGGTCTAGGGGTTAGGGGTAGGTACAGGGAGGGGTACTTAGGCAACAACAGGGGGGGTCTTAGGTTTAGGCACTAACAGGGGGGTCTTAGGTTTAGGCACCAACAGGGGGGTTTTAGGTTTAGGCATTAACAGGGGGGTCTTAGGTTTAGGCACCAACAGGGGGGTTTTAGGTTTAGGCATTAACAGGGGGGTCTTAGGTTTAGGCACCAACAGGGGGGTCCTAGGTTTAGGCACCAATAGGGGGGTCTAGGGGTTAGGGGTAGGTACAGGGAGGGGTACTTAGGCAACAACAGGGGGGGGGTCTTAGGTTTAGGCACTAACAGGGGGGTCTTAGGTTTAGGCACCAACAGGGGGGTTTTAGGTTTAGGCACTAACAGGGGGGTCTTAGGTTTAGGCACCAACAGGGGGGTTTTAGGTTTAGGCATTAACAGGGGGGTCTTAGGTTTAGGCACCAACAGGGGGGTCCTAGGTTTAGGCACCAACAGGGGGGTCTTAGGTTTAGGCACCAACAGGGGAGTCTAGGGGTTAGGGATAGGTACAGGTAGGGTTCTGTGTAAGAGTAGGCTTAGGTATAGTTTTAGTAAAATTTTAGTAATAATTACTAATGCATTACAACATTTATTACGAACGTAGTTATATTTATATCATCTTTATAAACAATATTTTCAAATTTTATTATAACAACAAACCATAAATGACGGTTATTCACAATAATATACAATTATAACAATTAAACATATATTATTGGTTTTTTTATAAACGTAATTATAAGTTTAACTTTTGAAACAGGGAAGATTAACGTTTTCACAATTTCCGATTTCATAAACATTATTTAATGATTTATAATTTTGTTAAACATTATTTGTAAACGAAATATAGCACACTATATTTATAAACCCTATTAATGATTAATTATTATTTAGAGTTTACACCCCGCGCCCTTTTTGTCCAGGCGCCCTTTTTGTACGTACGCGGGACAAAATACCTCTTATGGTGGCCTTATCTTTGAGGGACACATCAGAGATCATTTACTGAACATCTGCCCCAGCATTTTCCATCTTATAAAAGTTGCACAGGAAAGGTTTGTAGAGGGTTTTGCTATTACTGTTGGATGTAAGAAGATGTGGGATATAAGCGATGTCCGTACAAACTTTAGACTGTTGGCCAAAACAAACTTGAACAGCCATTTTGGCCCTCAGATGTTTGATGTATTCGCAAGGCTTTAAAGATGGATTACACCCATCATCATTCAGCACTGTGGGTGGAAATGATGGAGGTAATGCTCACCTTACCTGCCTGTCCAGTGGCTGGAAGCAGAGCTACATGACTGAAAGTGATGGTGTTCTGGACATCACTCTCACATGCACTTTGGGGACTCCACTTGGTTTGCTGCGACAACTGACTAAGTCTACTAAAAAGAATAAAATACAAGTCCCCATTATACAGAACTCAAGCAACCGGAAGTTTCAACTAACTGGCATCCCTGAGGGATAATGGAGACTTTCTTTTGGGGGTTCTCGGGGATGTTTGCATGCATTAAAATACTCACCGAGCCTCCAGCGACATCTTCTAGCCTTCCTGTAGCTCCTAGAGTGCTCCTAGGGGCTTTCGGCGTCTGTGCACAGCTCTCGGTGTGTCACGTGACCCAATGCGGGTCAGGTGACATACCAGCTTAAGTGCATGGAGGACACCAGAAAGCTGCTAGGAGCAACAAGAAGGCTACAAGACGTCGCAGGATGCTCATTGAGTAATTAGGGGAGGAGGTTTGTTCTTTTATCGGACGTTTGCTCAAGCAACCGGCAAGCACATGTATCACCGGCAAGCACATGTATCTGGTATCAGGCACCACAAACAGAAAGAGTGAAAGAAGGAGCAACTATAACCAGGAAAATGTCACTTCAGTCTATCTACAGAAACCAGAAAGGAGTATATGGCAACCAGCAGATTCTGTTTGGAAAATGTTAATTTGATGCCTGCAACACATTTCACAATAAAACACTGAACGTTGTGTAATTGTTGAAAAAAAAAACTGGTGTTGAACAGAAAACATTAATTGGTAACAGATGAGTAACAGGATTGAGCATAGGAAGATCATTTCAAAGAGGCCGACTCTCTCAGAAATAAAGGGGAATAGCCCTGGTAAAGAGTTGCACGTACTTTAGGGGTTTCATCATCTACAGCCTATGTTCTGGACACATGGAATGTATACCTCTGTGACTACTTGGATTGAGTTCAGAGAGTACTTAGCTGGTCATAGTCAATCTATTGCAGTGAGATTTGGAATTAAAATAGTCTATTAGACTCTTTAAATGGGCTTGAATAAGTATTGTTCATTAATTAAAAGCATAAATAAATATTTGAATAGCTTGTATATAAAAATATTGACTACACCTAACAAATATATTTGTCAAGGGGTACTTGAGGCGATGTTGTTCACAATAGAGTTTGCTTGGCAAACATTGTTTTAAATAAAGGGTTATGTACTATAATAATGTTGGGAAACACTGATATACAGTATATTTCAAAGTTTAAGATAATCTGGTGAAATTTCTGCATGCAAGGGACAAGCCCAAATGCCAATATTGGATAGCTGTTATATTTTAGACTTTGGGCAGCACTGCATTACAAACAGCCACAATTATATAGTGAAAATCTCTGCATTGGGTCAGGCCCACTTTTGAAAACCACTGACTGTGAACATGGTTCATCACTGCATCGACAAATGCAATTTAAAGATCTAACATGCAAAGGAAAAAAGCATATATAAATGTGATCCCAAAAAACTGCCATGTTCTCTAGGCTCAAGCTCATTTAAGAAGGAATGCATTTTAAATTACTTCTGAAAAGGGCATTGTTCAAAACCCAACATCGGTGATAGTACAGTGTGAAGTAGTACACATGGCATGGGTAGCTTGCATATCTGAAAAGGTACTATTACTGATGAATGCTAAATGATAGAAACACATTGTGATGCAACATATCCTGACTGTCATCCAGGCAACACCCTTCTTCTTAATTGAGACAATTCATTTTTCAAAAAGCAATGCAACATAATTAAAAAAAAAAATTGGCCGGCCTGCAGCCCAAACCTGTCAGCCACTAATAATCTTTAGCACAATTTGAAAAAAAAAAAAAATAGGAGATCTTGAACTATTTTGCAGTTGAACCCTGTGTCATGTAAGAATGGGGCATCAAAAACTATGCACATCATGCAGTTACTTTTCACAGCATGAATATTTGTTAATGCACATTATCCAGAAATGCACTTTATAATGTGCATTTTGATAATGTGGTACTGAGCCAGTTTTAGGTGAAATGAGGTTCAACTTCTCGGCAAAAATGAACATGGGTCCCCAAACAATCCAAGCATATAGTGGTATTAGGGGGCCTATTAGCTGACCTTAGTCCCTCCCTGTGCACCTCTGGACCCCAATAGTGACTTGGGAGCAGGCATGCTCGAATGTACCCAAATTAGATTTGAGTACATTCGAATTCGGGTGCAGGTCAAATTCAGATTCGGCCGTGATCACAACCACAGAATTCGATTCAAATTTGAATTCAAGTCGTGATCGGTAATTGAAGTCGTGATCACGAGTTCGGATGGCCTTAAAGCAAATTTTTTTTTAAGGAAAATCACAATTAAATAGCTGTAATTAAAAAAAAATTGATGGAAAACTTTTTTTCTGAATTTCTTGTTTATTCTTCTTCACCGTCTTCACCTTCTTCTTTTTCTTCTCTCCATCTTTTTCTTCACCGTCTTCTTTCTCTGTTTTACCATCTTCTTTCTCATCACCATCATCTTCATCATCTTCTTCTTCACTGGCACCTGGTTCTTCTTCTTCTTCTTCACCTGGTTTTTCTTCTTCGTCTTCTGGTTCATCCTCACTTGGTTTTTCATCTTCTTCTTCACCTGGTTCTTCTTCGTCTTCTTCTTCTTCTTCATCATCATCATCATCTGGTTCTTCTTCTTCATCATCATCTGGTTCTTCTTCTTCTTCTTCTTCTTCTTCATCATCTGGTTCTTCTTCTTCTGTTTCTTCATCATCATCATCATCATCTGTTTTTTCTTCTTCTTCTTCTTCTGGGTCTTCTTCTTCTTCTGGGTCTTCTTCTTCTTCTTCACCTGGTTCTTCTTCTTCTTCTTCTTCTTCTTATTATTATTATTATTATTATTATTATTATTATTCTTCACCTGGCTCTTCTTCTTCTTCACCTGGTTCTTCTTCTTCTTTTTCTTCACCTGGCTCTTCTTCTTTTTCTTCACCTGGTTCTTCTTCTTCTTCACCTGGTTATTCTTCTTCTTCTTCACCTGGTTCTTCTTCTTCTTATTCTTCTTCTTCACCACCATCTTTTTTTTTTGTTCATATTCTTCCTCTTGTACCCAACTTAATGTTTTTTCCCTTTCAGAACTCAACTGTTGTAAAAGTTTTTCTTCACCAGCATAGCTAAATTTGTAGGGTAATAGCTAGTGGCGCATGGCAGCAGCGCATAATTCTGTGGACCCTGGCGGCGGGAACACAGACAGCAGGAGGTTAAATGACGCAGCAGGGGGAGGAGTGACGTGTGGCAGCAGGCAATGTAAAGGGCCATGGTACCTAGCGTTGGTGCCACGGCTGTAAATAAACACCAACAGTAGGAGGTTCCGAACAGCAGTCGTGCAGCCCACATTATATACAACTGGGACAGCACAGTTTTCAACCCAGACACCTCAGAATATTTTTTCTTTTACACAAAAATATGTAGCTATTGTAGTGGCGTAATAGCTAGTGGCGCATGGCAGCAGCGCATAATTCTGTGGACCCTGGCGATGGGAACACAGACAGGAGGAGGTTAAATACAGCAGCAGCAGGAGGAGTGATGTGTGGCAGCAGGCAATGTAATGGGCCAGGGCACCTAGTGTTAGTACCATGGCTGTAAATAAACACCAACAGTAGGTTTAACGGACATTAATCTGTAGATCAGACAATCATTTGCAGATCTGAAGATCCATTCTGGTGGATCTGATCTGCAGATGAATGTCTGTTAAACAACGTGTGTATGAGATCTGCAGATATCATAGACTATGAATGCATTTTGCAGAAACTGATTTTTTGCAGGAACTGATCTTTTGCAGATACTGATCTGTTGCATGTGTACAGCATCTTTGTGTACAGCATCTTGCAAAGATTTTTATCTGATGGAGAGTTCAGCTCAATAGAATAGACTGTGTAGAGTATGTCTCTCATACTACATGGAAGGGGGTAAAATTGGTCTGTGATCTTTCATTTTCCAAAGACTTTTATCTGATGTGTGCACCCACCTTTAGTGACAAGACATATATATACTTTGTAAAGCACTGCGGAAGATGTTGGCGCAATATAAGTACTTAACAATAATTATAAAGATAGATAGACAGATGATAGATAGATAGATAGATAGATAGATAGATAGATAGATAGATAGCAGTTACACCATTTGAAGATCATAGCGTTCTGTTTAATATACATTTTGTTGTTTTTTTGGAATATATATATATATATATATATATATATATATATATATATATATATATATATAGCATATAGGCCTATCTATGACAAACGAGTCTCTAATCCATGAGCCTATTCTGTGATAAATGTGTTTATATATCATTTCCATCCTTTAACACAAATATTAATCCCCCATGGTCCCGCATGGGGAGGACCTGTCATAATGATCTCTTACCCCATCCACTCCAGAGTCGCATACTGAGAGGGCAGACTCCGCACATAAGAAGCATGAGGATAACCCTGAAATCCACTCTCGCTCATTTAGCTGCAATAATATAAGGTGTCATTTAAAGGCCTCCTCAGACTGGGTTATATTTTAAGTTGCACTATTTAATCAGCGCCAGTGACACGCGTTATTTGCTTACAAGCTGTGTTCTGCAGTGTCGGGATACAGACAGCACTGAGCTAAGCCCAGAGGGGTTTGCATAGCAGTTATTAAACAGTTCAGTTTGTTAATATTTCAGCCTCTCCCTGAAAGGAACATGGAAGGCAGTATAGTGTGTGTGTGTGAGTGCATCCCCTTCCACAGACAATGTATAGTGTGTGAGAGCATCCACTTCCACAGACAAATGTATAGTGTGTGTGAGTGCATCCACTTCCACAGACAATGTATAGTGTGTGTGAGTGCATCCACTTCCACAGACAATGTATTCCACAGACAATGTGTGAGTGCATTCACTTCCACAGACAATGTATAGTGTGTGTGAGTGCATCCACTTCCACAGACAATGGGCTTGATTCACAAAGCGGTGATAACTCAGTTATCACGCCTAAAAGACTTTAGGCGTGATAACCTGTGCACCACTGAGTTATCACCGATTTGTGCTGCTCTTCGCGCGAAGCTCCCGTGCGCAAAGTTTTGCGCGCGCAAACGCACACGCACGCGCGCAAAGTCCCATAGGGCTCAATGGGCGCTGCGCGCGAAGCACGGTACGCTTGCACGCGCAGCGCGGTGCGCTACATGCGCAAATCTTTGCGCGCGGGAGATCGCGCGAGTTTCTTCTTATCACGCCTAAACTAAGTTTAGGCGTGATAAAGGGCTTTTCACAGGCATGCAAACACTTTGCACCGCTTTGTGAATCAAGCCCATTGTATATCACAGACAATGTATAGTGTGTGTGAGTGCAGCCGCTTCCACAGACAATGTATAGTGTGTGCAAGTGCATCCATTTCCACAGACAATGTATAGTGTGTGCAAGTGCATCCATTTCCACAGACAATGTATAGTGTGTGTGAGTGCAGCTACTTCCACAGACAATGTATACTGTGTGTGTGAGTGCAGCCACTTCCACAGACAATGTATACTGTGTGTGTGAGTGCAGCCACTTCCACAGACAATGTATTGTGTGTGTGAGTGCATCCATTTCCACAGACAATGTTTACTGTGTGTGAGTGCATCCACTTCCACAGACAATGTATACTGTGTGTGTGAGTGCATCCACTTCCACAGACAATGTATAGTGTGTGTGACAATGTATACTGTGTGTGTGTGAGTGCAGCCACAGAATATGTATAGTGTGTGTGAGTGCATCCATTTCCACAGACAATGTATAGTGTGTGTGACAATGTATACTGTGTGTGTGAGTGCAGCCACAGACAATGTATAGTGTGTGTGAGTGCGTCCTTTTCCACAGACAATGTATAGTGTGTAAGTGCAGCCACTTCCACAGACAATGTATAGTGTGTGCAAGTGCATCCACTTCCACAGACGAATGTATGCTGTGTGTGAGTGCAGCCACTTCCACAGACAATGTATAGTGTGTGTGAGTGCAGCCACTTCCACAGACAATGTATACTGTGTGTTAGTGCAGCCACTTCCACAGACAATGTATAGTGTGTGTGAGTGCATCCACTTCCACAGACAATGTATAGTGTGTGTGTGACAATGTATACTGTGTGTGTGAGTGCAGCCACAGAATATGTATAGTGTGTGTGAGTGCATCCATTTCCACAGACAATGTATAGTGTGTGTGACAATGTATACTGTGTGTGTGAGTGCAGCCACAGACAATGTATAGTGTGTGTGAGTGCGTCCTTTTCCACAGACAATGTATAGTGTGTAAGTGCAGCCACTTCCACAGACAATGTATAGTGTGTGCAAGTGCATCCACTTCCACAGACAATGTATAGTGTGTGCAAGTGCATCCATTTCCACAGACAATGTATAGTGTGTGTGAGTGCATCCACTTCCACAGACAATGTATAGTGAGTGTGAGTGCATCCACTTCCACAGACAATGTATAGTGTGTGTGAGTGCATCCACTTCTACAGACAATGTATAGTGTGTGTGAGTGCATCCACTTCCACAGACAATGTATAGTGAGTGTGAGTGCATCCACTTCCACAGACAATGTATAGTGTGTGTGAGTGCATCCACTTCCACAGACAATGTATAGTGAGTGTGAGTGCATCCACTTCCACAGACAATGTATAGTGAGTGTGAGTGCATCCACTTCCACAGACAATGTATAGTGTGTGTGAGTGCATCCACTCCCACAGACAATGTATAGTGAGTGTGAGTGCATCCACTTCCACAGACAATGTATAGTGAGTGTGAGTGCATCCACTTCCACAGACAATGTATAGTGAGTGTGAGTGCATCCACTTCCACAGACAATGTATAGTGAGTGTGAGTGCATCCACTTCCACAGACAATGTATAGTGAGTGTGAGTACATCCACTTCCACAGACAATGTATAGTGAGTGTGAGTGCATCCACTTCCACAGACAATGTATAGTGAGTGTGAGTGCATCCACTTCCACAGACAATGTATAGTGAGTGTGAGTGCATCCACTTCCACAGACAATGTATAGTGAGTGTGAGTGCATCCACTTCCACAGACAATGTATAGTGAGTGTGAGTGCATCCACTTCCACAGACAATGTATAGTGAGTGTGAGTGCATCCACTTCCACAGACAATGTATAGTGAGTGTAAGTGCATCCACTTCCACAGACAATGTATAGTGAGTGTGAGTGCATCCACTTCCACAGACAATGTATAGTGAGTGTGAGTGCATCCACTTCCACAGACAATGTATAGTGAGTGTGAGTGCATCCACTTCCACAGACAATGTATAGTGAGTGTGAGTGCATCCACTTCCACAGACAATGTATAGTGAGTGTGAGTGCATCCACTTCCACAGACAATGTATAGTGAGTGTGAGTGCATCCACTTCCACAGACAATGTATAGTGAGTGTGAGTGCATCCACTTCCACAGACAATGTATAGTGTGTGCAGCCACTTCCACAGACAATGTATAGTGTGTGTGATTACAGCCACTTCCACAGACAATGTATGGTGAGTGTGAGTGCATCCACTTCCACAGACAATCTACAGGAAAGGCAGAATATCCAAAATTCTATAGCTACACAACATTTACATTGCATTTTTATTTAAGAAAGAATATGACAAGATGCAAACTGCAACAGGCAACGGCGACCTGATACTAGTAGCCATCTCTAACCTCTTTATCACTGTACTAAACTTATGAAATGTTACAATAATTAAACCAGAATTACATAATGAGTAAAGTTGTTTTTTGTTTTGTTTTTTACATATTATTTTATTCAAGTGTAATTGTCAGCCATAAAATCAAATTCCATTTACACACTGCTTTGTGTTTAGTATGTAGTCTGCAACTTGACCCTGCATTGCAAGTACTCCAATCTATTAAAAAAAAATTCTGCTGTAGTAAATCTTATCTCAGTCATACTGGATCTTTTTGGTACATTGCCAAGGAGAAGAAAGCCTGTCATCACTCCTCCCACATTCCTGCTCCTCACTGATTAGCTAAGGGCAGTTCAGTGAGCTGCTGAAATATGATCTATGCTGTGCTCACATGTGCTTACAAAGCAAGCTAGATATGACAGTGCAGTTTCTAAGAAGATGAAAAAGAGTAAGGGAGGAAATGACATCAGAATTGGCTTCAGTCAGAGGGAATAAAAATGGAAAATGCCAGGAACAGTTTTCTCTTGCATTACTATTCCCTCCTGCTTTAATAAATGATTTAGTCAGTGTTTGCCCAGTGCAGAAATGTTCCTTTCCCTACTATACTATGACATTTATCACAAGCAGCAACATCTTTAGAGGAAATCCACATAATAAACAGCCCAGGAAAAGCCTCAGTGGCAGGGTGGGGCTACATACCAGTATACATAAGTATATATAGGAAGTATTTCTGATGCTGAAACCAGGATATTTAATGTAAAAGTAGTAAAGTTTCTTTTGACACATACTGTACATTTGTTGTCATCGCTTTTGGTACAGGATATTGCCAAATATTGTTTTTCAGCAATATCTTTCTCTTATTCCCTCTGCCTCTCCTTTTCTCATAACCTACCCCCTCTTCTTGGCTAACATTAGCCTCTCATCTCCATGCCTAATGCTGGGAATAAACCATGAGATTTTTTGGCAGATAGATGGTTCGATAGATAATTTCCGACAGGTCCGTTCTGATTTTCAATAGTTTTTCTGATCGATTTCTCATAGAAGTGAATGGAAATTGATCAGAAAAATACGATCAGAAAATCGATCAGACAGTAAATCTGCTGATAAATCTCATTGGGCTCGATTCACAAAGCGGTGCTAACCCAGTTAGAGACTTTAGGCATGATAACCATTGCACCACGCTGGTGAAAAGCCAGTTTAGGTGTGATAAGTTTAGGCATGCTAAGTTTAGGTGTGATAAGTTTAGGCATGATAAGTTTAGAGAAGTTTAGATCGCTTGCAAAGTCCCGCACGCAAAGCATCGCCATTAAACGTTATACGAAGTACACCAGACTTTGCTAGCGTAAAACTTTTGATCAGCTGTGCACTGCGGTGCTAACGCAGTTGGCGCTTAAACTTATCATGCCTAAACTTATCACACCTAAACTTATCATGCCTAAACTTATCACACCTAAACTTATCACACCTAAACTTATCATGCCTAAACTGAGTTTAGGCGTGATAAAGGGCTTTTCACCAGCGTGCTAACTGTTAGCACCGCTTTGTGAATCAGGCCCATTGTGTACTCCCAGCATAATACTAGCCTTCCCCTCCTCCTCTCCTAACTCTAACCTCACACCTTTCCACTTATAATATTAACCACCCCTTCTTTCCTAACACTAACTTCCCCTTTCTCCTCTCCTAACAATAACCTCTTCCCTCCTCTCCTAACACTAACCCCCCTCTCCAATTGTAACACTAAACTCCCCTCTCCTCTCCTAACACTAACCTCCAATCTTGCCACTTATAACATTATCTATGCCTCTCATAACACTAATCTCCCCTCTCCTCTCTTAACCTGCTGGGCGGTCTGGACGAGCTCAGCTCGTCCAGTACCGCCGGAGCCTGCCGCTCAGGCCCTGCTGGGACGATTTGGCTCAAATAAAAAGCAGCACATGCAGCCGGCACTTTGCCAGCCGCGTGTGCTGCCTGATCGCCGCCGCTCTGCGGCGATCCGCCGCGAGCAGCGGCGAAAGAGGGTCCCCCCAGCCGCCTGAGCCCAGCGTAGCCGGAACAAAAAGTTCCGGCCAGCGCTAAGGGCTGGATCGGAGGCGGCTGACGTCAGGATGTCGGCTGACGTCGATGACGTCACTCCGCTCGTCGCTATGGCGACGATGTAAGCAGAACAAGGAAGGCTGCTCATTGCGGCCTTCCTTGTTTATTCTGGGCGCCGGAGGCGATCGGAAGAACGCCTCCGGAGCGCCCTCTAGTGGGCTTTCATGCAGCCAACTTTTAAGTTGGCTGCATGAAATAGTTTTTTTTTTATTAAAAAAAAACCCTCCCGCAGCCTCCCTGGCGATCTTAATAGAACGCCAGGCAGGTTAACACTAACCTTCTGACTCTCCTCTTCTAACACCATCTTTCCCTCTCCTAACACTAACCTCCCCCTCTACTCGCCTCTCCTAACACTAACTACCATTCTCCTAGTCCTAACACTAACTACCCCTCTACTAGTCCTAACACTAACTTCCCATTTCCTCTCCTAACACTAACCTCCCCGCTCTCCAGTGTCGGACTGGGAAGTAGAAAAACGGAGGTAATCCACCTGCTGGCCAAGCAGCAGAAACCCTGTGTTATCACTCCCAAAAGAAACCTGCTGCAAGTCTTTACTGTGAGCAGCCAGCAAAACATGATTACTGCTACTTGGCCAGCAAGTGAATTTCCTTAGCTTTACCACCTCCCAGTCCAACACTGCCGCTCTTCTCTTCTAACACTAACCTTGCCTCTCATAATAACACTAACTACCATTCTCCACTCCTAACACTAATCTCCCTCCCCTCCACTCTCCTCAACTAACACCAACCTTCCCTCTCTTGTCCTAAAACTAACCTCCCCTCTCGTAACACTAACTGACTGCTCATCTCCTTAGGTACTAGTGGCACATTGCAAGCCACAGCACCTTTTTCTGTGTACCCTGGCGGTGGTAAAACACAGACATCAGCAGGAGGAGGAAGTAGTTGCAGCTATTGTAGTGTGGCAATAGCTGGTAGGAGAGTGGGTGGCAGCAGAAAGTAGTTCTTCTTCTGTTCTCCCTGGCAGTGGTACTAGCAGCACACAGACAGCAGAAGCTCAATGCAGCTACAGGAGGAGGAGTAGTGTGTGTCAGGCAGTGTGATGTGACTGACATAATAGGCCCTGGTTCCTAGCGGTGGTTCCAGGGCCGTAAATGAACAGCATGAGGTTCCAGACAGCGGTTGTGAAGCCCACATTGTGTCCAATACACAATTGGGATAGCACAGTTTTCAACCCGGACACCTCTTAAATAATTACAATTTTTTTTTTCAAATTAATGCAGCTATTGTTGAGCGTAATAGCTGGTGGCGCATGGGCAGCAGCACCTTGTAATGTGCTCCATGGCAGTGGAGAGAAGACACAGACAGCAGGAGGAAATATAACAGCAGGCAGCGTGAGGAGGATAAGTGTGTGGAAGACTGGCATTGGGCAGCAGGCAGGAGGGCAGGCAGCGAGACATAGTAGGCCCTGGGTCCTAGCGGTGGTTCCAGGGCCGTAAATGAACAGCATGAGGTTCCAGACAGCGGTTGTGAAGCCCACATTGTGTCCAATACACAATTGGAACAGCACAGTTTTCAACCCGGACACCTCTTAAATAATTACAATTTTTTTTTTCAAATGAATGCAGCTATTGTTGAGCGTAATAGCTGGTGGTGCATGGGCAGCAGCACCTTGTAATGTGTTCCCTGGCAGTGGAGAGGAGACACAGACAGCAGGAGGAAATATAACAGCAGGCAGCAGGAGGAGGATAAGTGTGTGGCAGACTGGCATTTGGCAGCAGGCAGGAGGGCAGGCAGCGAGACATAGTAGGCCCTGGGTCCTAGCGGTGGTTCCAGGGCCGTAAATGAACAGCATGAGGTTCCAGACAGCGGTCGTGAAGCCCACATTGTGTCCAATACACAATTGGGACAGCACAGTTTTCAACCCGGACACCTCTTAAATAATTACAATTTTTTTTTTCAAAATAACGCAGCTATTGTTGAGCATAATAGCTGGTGGCGCATGGGCAGCAGCACCTTGTAATGTGTTCCCTGGCAGTGGAGAGGAGACACAGACAGCAGGAGGAAATATAACAGCAGGCAGCGTGAGGAGGATAAGTGTGTGGAAGACTGGCATTTGGCAGCAGGCAGGAGGGCAGGCAGCGAGACATAGTAGGCCCTGGGTCCTAGCGGTGGTTCCAGGGCCGTAAATTAACAGCATGAGGTTCCAGACTGCGGTCGTGAAGCCCACATTGTGTCCAATACACAATTGGGACAGCAGAGTTTTCAACCCGGACACCTCTTAAATAATTACAATTTTTTTTTTCAAAATAACGCAGCTATTGTTGAGTGTAATAGCTGGTGGTGCATGGGCAGCAGCACCTTGTAATGTGTTCCCTGGCAGTGGAGAGGAGACACAGACAGCAGGAAGAAATATAACAGCAGGCAGTGTGAGGAGGATAAGTGTGTGGCAGACTGGCATTTGGCAGCAGGCAGGAGGGCAGGCGGCGAGACATAGTAGGCTCTGGGTCCTAGCGGTGGTTCCAGGGCCGTAAATGAACAGCATGAGGTTCCAGACAGCGGTCGTGAAGCCCACATTGTGTCCAATACACAATTGGGACAGCACAGTTTTCAACCCGGACACCTCTTAAATAATTAAAAAAAAAAAAAAAATTTCAAATTAATGCAGCTATTGTTGAGCGTAATAGCTGGTGGCGCATGGGCAGCAGCACCTTGTAATGTGTTCCCTGGCAGTGGAGAGGAGACACAGACAGCAGGAGGAAATATAACAGCAGGCAGCATGAGGAGGATAAGTGTGTGGCAGACTGGCATTTGGCAGCAGGCAGGAGGGCAGGCAGCGAGACATAGTAGGCCCTGGGTCCTAGCGGTGGTTTCAGGGCCGTAAATTAACAGCATGAGGTTCCAGACTGCGGTCGTGAAGCCCACATTGTGTCCAATACACAATTGGGACAGCACAGTTTTCAACCCGGACACCTCTTAAATAATTACAATTTTTTTTTTCAAATTAATGCAGCTATTGTTGAGCGTAATAGCTGGTGGCGCATGGGCAGCAGCACCTTGTAATGTGCTCCATGGCAGTGGAGAGGAGACACAGACAGCAGGAGGAAATATAACAGCAGGCAGCGTGAGGAGGATAAGTGTGTGGCAGACTGGCATTTGGCAGCAAGCAGGAGGGCAGGCAGCGAGACATAGTAGGCCCTGGGTCCTAGCGGTGGTTCCAGGGCCGTAAATGAACAGCATGAGGTTCCAGACAGCGGTTGTGAAGCCCACATTGTGTCCAATACACAATTAGGACAGCACAGTTTTCAACCCGGACACCTCTTAAATAATTACAATTTTTTTTTTTCAAATTAATGCAGCTATTGTTGAGCGTAATAGCTGGTGGCACATGGGCAGCAGCACCTTGTAATGTGTTCCCTGGCAGTGGAGAGGAGACACAGACAGCAGGAGGAAATATAACAGCAGGCAGCGTGAGGAAGATAAGTGTGTGGCAGACTGGCATTTGGCAGCAGGCAGGAGGGCAGGCAGCGAGACATAGTAGGCCCTGGGTCCTAGCGGTGGTTCCAGGGCCGTAAATGAACAGCATGAGGTTCCAGACAGCGGTCGTGAAGCCCACATTGTGCCCAATACACAATTGGGACAGCACAGTTTTCAACCCGGACACCTCTAATATAATTACAATTTTTTTTTTCTTCAAAATAATGCAGCTATTGTTGAGCGTAATAGCTGGTGGTGCATGGGCAGCAGCACCTTGTAATGTGTTCCCTGGCAGTGGAGAGGAGACACAGACAGCAGGAAGAAATATAACAGCAGGCAGCAGGAGGAGGATAAGTGTGTGGCAGACTGGCATTTGGCAGCAGGCAGGAGGGCAGGCAACGAGACATAGTAGGCCCTGGGTCCTAGCGGTGGTTCCAGGGCCGTAAATGAACAGCATGAGGTTCCAGACAGCGGTCGTGAAGCCCACATTGTGTCCAATACACAATTGGGACAGCACAGTTTTCAACCCGGACACCTCTAAAATAATTACATTTTTTTTTTCAAATTAATGCAGCTATTGTTGAGCGTAATAGCTGGTGGTGCATGGGCAGCAGCACCTTGTAATGTGTTCCCTGGCAGTGGAGACACACAGACAGCAGGAGGAAATATAACAGCAGGCAGCGTGAGGAGGATAAGTGTGTGGCAGACTGGCATTTGGCAGCAGGCTGGAGGGCAGGCAGCAAGACATAGTAGGCCCTGGGTCCTAGCGGTGGTTCCAGGGCCGTAAATTAACAGTATGAGGTTCCAGACAGTGGTCATGAAGCCCACATTGTGTCCAATACACAATTGGGACAGCACAGTTTTCAACCCGGACACCTCTAAAATAATTACAAATTTTTTTATTTTTTTTTTTCAAATTAAATGCAGCTATTTTTTAGTGTAATAGCTGGTGGTGCATGGGCAGCAGCACCTTGTAATGTGTTCCCTGGCAGTGGAGACACAGACAGCAGGATGAAATACAACAGCAGCAGCAGCAGCAGGTGTATGTGTGTGTGCCAGTCGTCACTTCATGTCCCCCTCTCGCCGACAACAGGGGCCATGAATTCGCCTTCCACCCAAGCCTGGTTCATTTTGAGAAACGTCAGTCTGTCCACAGACTTGTGAGACAGACGAGATCGCTTCTCAGTGACGACTCCACCGGATGCACTGAAGCAACGCTCTGAAAGTACGCTAGAAGGGGGGCAGGAGAGCACTTCCAGGGCGTACTGCGCAAGCTCGCTCCAGATCGGCAGGTGCTTGACCCAATACTCCATGGGATCAACAGGGGCCACGCTGTCAAGCCCGCTGAAGGACCCCATGTAGTCAGCCACCATGCGGGTCAAGCGCTGCCTGTGACTGGAGAAGGATGCTGCTGCAGGCACCTCCTCTCTAGTCCTTGGCAGCTCTACACTCATGTAGAGCTCTTGGGTCAGAGACAGCAGGTCTGTGGTGCGCGTGCGCTTGCTGCTGGTGGATGCAGGCACCTGCTGCTGCCTCTGTGCTGGCTGGACAGTGGGGGTGGATGTCTGAGGGAAGGCTTCCTTTAAGCGCTCAACAAGGGACAGCTGCAAATCCCTCATTTGTTGCGCACGGTCTCCTCCTGCAGGCAGGAACTGGCTGAGCTTCCCCTTCAGACGTGGGTCCAGCATCATGCAGATCCAGATATCCTCCCTCTTCTTCATCTGGATCACCCTTGGGTCCTTGCGCAGGCACCTCAGCATGTGCGCTGCCATTGGGAAGAGTCTGGCCACATCTGCTGGCACATCATCGGCAGCCCCAGAGCCGACAGTGCTGTCCTCTTCCTCTCAGGGACCTCCACCAACTCTGAGCCCTCCTCCTCAGAAGTGGCCAGTGAAGCTGCCTGCAGCTCCTGCTGGTCCAAGGCTGCCGCTCCCTCTTCCAGCAGTGCATACAGGGCCCTGTCCAGCACACACACCATGGGCACCCACTCGCACACCATTGCATGATCCCTGCTTACCATGTTTGTGGCCTGCAGGAAGGGTGCCAGCACTGAGCACAGCTGCTGCATGTGCCCCCAGTCCTCCGTGGAGATGATGGACAGGAGGTTGGTGGCGGCACGCCCAGTTGCAGTGATAGAGGCAACTGTTGCTCGTGCAACGTACTGGCTGACAGCCTGCCTCTGTTCAACCAGACGCTCCAAACTCGCCAGGGTGGAGTTCCAGCGAGTTGGAACATCGAGCATGAGCCGGTGCTGTGGAAGGTGCAGCTCCTTCTGCACCTCTTCCAGGCTCGCCATGGCTGCAGGAGAGTGCTGGAAGTGATGCACAACCTTCCTTGCTGCCTCAAGGAGTTGGTCCATCCCCTGGTAGGTCCGCAGGAACTTTTAGACTACCAGGTTCAGGACGTGCGCCAGGCAGGGGATGTGGGTCAGGTCTCCCTTGTTGATGGCAGCAACAAGGTATGCCCCATTGTCGGACACCACCTCTCCGACTCTGAGGCCTCTGGGGGTCAACCAACTCCTCTCCTGCTCTCGGAGTTTGGCCAGGACATGGTTCGCCGTCAGTTTGGTCTTCCCCAGGCTGACCAATTCCAGCAGCGCTTGGCAGTGACGGGGCTTCACGCTGCTGCTGAGGCGGGGGGTTTGGGCTGGTGTGGCGGAGGATGGAAGCGGATCAGAGGAACCTGCTGCAATTCCACTGACTCTGCATGGTGGCACCACCCACTGCGTTGTTGCTGCTGCTGCTCTGACAGTGCCCGATGCTGCTCCCCCCTCCTCACCTTCTTCCACCAAGCTGACCCAATGCGCGGTGAAGGACAGATAGCGGCCTGTCCCAAACTGGCTGCTCCACGAGTCCATGGTGACGTGGACCCGTTGACCCACCGCGTGATCCATCCCTCTCCCGACATTGGCCATCACAGAGCGGTGAAGTGCAGGGATGGCCGTGCGCAAAAAATAATGTCGGCTGGGGATTGGCCAATCGGGGGCTGCGCACATCAGGAGCGCACGCATGTCACTCCCCTCCTGCACAAGGGAATAAGGCAGGAGTTGGGAGCACATGGCCCATGCCAGCAAGCCGTTCAGCTGACGCACGCGATGGCTGCTGGGAGGCAGAACCCTGACCACCCCCTGGAAGGTGTCACTGAGCAGGGTCTGGCGACGCCTTTTGCTGGCATGGGAATCACTGGAGGGAGCAGAGGAGGCCACTGGGGACTGGCTGCCAGAACAGGCCTCAGTGTTGGCGGCAGGAGTTACAGAGGGAGGAGGAGCAGTGCGTCTCTGAAAAAACTCCTGCTGGTGCTGCTGAAGGAGGTGGAGGAGAGCGGGTGGCTGCTGCCGACGACTTCGCAGTGGTGGCGGGTCTGCCACTGCCAGCTTCCTTCAACTTCACGAACTCCTCATGCTCGTGAAAGTGTTTCCCTGCAAGATGGTTGACCAGAGAGGTGGTGCCAAACGCAGAGGGCTCCTTCCCTCTGCTGAGCTGCTTGCGGCACTGGTTGCAGGTGGCATACTTGCACTCCAAATATGGCAGGGTGAAAAAATTCCATATTGGGGAGGTGAAGTTGCCCCTTCGGCTGGAAGGTGCTGCTGCCGCTGGTCTCCCTGTGGTGGTTGGGGGGGGGGGGGGGGGGTTCTTGGTGCGGCTGGTGGTGGCACTGGCAGAACTCGTCTCCTGATCAGCACACTGTCTGGCCTGCCCACTTGTGATCCTGCCCATGCCTGCGATGCTGATCCTTCTAGCAAGGCCCACAGACGCATCCTCCTCCTCCTCCTCAGAGTTGATGACATCCCCACTCCCAGGACCTGGCACCCAGTCTCTGTCCTTCACCCTGTTATCATCATCCTCCCCCTCTGCAAACATGTCCTGCTGGGATCCCCCAAACTCCCCTTCTGCATGCATGGGAGGATGGACGGTCACCACTGTCTGACTGTCCAAAGCATCATCCCCCAAAGTGCCCATCAGCATTCCTTCCTCCTCCAATTCTGCCGCAACAGCACTCCATAACCCCGCTGTGCTCGGGGATAAGAAGGTGCTGAGTGACAGGGTGCTCATGTCGCCCGCTGGGGCTGGAGAACTGCACTCCTCCTCCTCCCCAGGCAGTGCTGGTCGGCTGCTGCTGCTCTTGCGAACAGGAGTGGTGGCGGGGGTGGAGGACTCGGTTCCAGAGCTAATGGTGGCCTGCTCATCCACCATCAGTTCCACCACAGCGTCTGCGTCCTTCTGCTCAATAGGACGGCTACGACCTGGCGGTGGGAGGAACATCTGCGCCACACGCTGCTGCTGCTGTGTCTCTGCAGTGTGACTCCCAGCTGTTGGGCGGCCAAGGCGTCCACGGCCAGTGGCTAATGGCGGAATAGCCACTGGTGCAGATGCAGAACTGTGCATGGTGGTGGTGGCGCGGCTGCCACGCCCACGACCTCCTCTCTTGGCGATGCCCTTGCTGCCCTTGCTGCCCCTGCCCAAACCGCGGCTGCCAGTGCCAGACATCGTATATTTTTAATATTATACAAATGAAAAACAAAAAACGTATGTATGTAAAGGCGGGTGGGACAAGTGGGGTACTTTAATGGGGTGGGACTGGTGGTGGTGGGTGTGTGAGGTGACGGACAGGTGTTGTACTCTACAGCAGAGATCGGTGTAGCGCCAACAAGAGAGTGTGCAGTGCGCACACAAAGACCCTAGCTGACGCTGACTGACGGTATACACAGACTACAGTACAGTATAGTCAGCTAATACACAATAGAAGTAATATAAACAATAGGACGGTTGTAGCACTAACGAGAGGGTGTGGACAGTGGAGACGTGCACTGTGCACAAAAAGACCCTAGGTAACGCGGTGACGGACGGTCCCTATACACAGACTAGAGTACACTACAGTACTACTAACTAAACAATAGAAGAATCTAGCTAAATAATACAACAGGTGTGACTAGATTACAGAGAGCAGATACAGCAGGACAGGTATAGCAGTAAAGATGGGCCTTGCTAACTACAAAATAGTACAAATCTATCTAACACAGAAGTAGTAGTACAGGAGTAGAGTAGGACAGATGATAGCACAGGTAAGGTAACTAGAGACTAGAGCACAGAGCAGGGCAGGCTGCCTTGCCTACGCACAGGGCCTAGCTGCTGGCTGCAGGCCTGCAGCGGCACCAGTGACAGTCTCCCTCCCTAGTCCCTAATCACACAACCTAAACTGCCTAAAATACAATCCATCTACAATACAAAGCAATACAGTTGAATATCAAGTGTTGGAGTGTAAAAACGCTAGGTTTAGAGCAATGAAAATGCACTTGCACACAGACAAAAAGCACTGGAGCAGTTCTCTCAGTACAATCAGTCAGTAAGTCGCAAGCAGGACGAGTGAGGCAAGATGGCGTCCGCTATTTATAGAGGGGGGCTTGGCCAGGCTCCCCCTTTGTGATTGGCTGCAGTCAAAGGGCTGTCAGAGGGCTGGGAGCCCTCTGATTCGCTTGTGAGGACTCGAGGTGACGTCTGCCGTGACGCTATCCGAGCTGGTGACGCTATCCGAGCTCAGATAGCTATAGGATATCTCCGGATAGCTGCTTGCTATCCGAGTGCGCTCAGATAGCACAGCACGGATAGCTAATACTATTCGAGCTCGGTATTCAAGCTCGAATAGTGAAAAAAGAGCTAGGATATCCGATTAACTCGGATATCCTAGCTCAGATGAGCATCACTGAATTCCCGTCCCTTTCCCCACCGGTCCAACTACTCGGCTACAATAGCTGAGCGGTCAGCTATCTCTTAGCCGAGTGCCTCAATCATGTGCCAAATTTCAGGTCCCCAGCACCCCATAGCCACAAAATGATATTGTGGTCTATAGAGTATCCAAAAACTCTTGCTTTGTCTTTGGATCCCTAACAAGTTCAAGGGATGTTCTCTGAAGCTGCTGCTGGAGCTATCAATCCATCCCAGGGCAGAGGCAGGACCTCCATCACAGAGCACAGACCTGCTTTATCATAACAACATGTCAGTCATGTGATGTTCACACCTTCTGCAATATTCCCTACTCTTTGTTAATTGTAGAGCAGACTATTGTCGTGCATATTTCAGCCCTGCGTAATATGTTGGCGGAGTAGAATGGAAGGGAGTCAGATGTATGAAAGGGTGGATGAAGGGAGGAATGTATGATAACAGGGGTGAAGAACTCTCTCTTAGTATCAATTGAGAAAGGAGAGAGTAGGCAGGGCCGGCGCTACCATTAAGGCAAAGGAGGCAGCTGCCCCAGGGCCCTAGAGCTTGTAGGGGCCCCCAGTGGCTACAAGAGGGGAAAAAAATTCAAATTGGCCTTATAGTTTTTGAGAAAATCGATTTTAAAGTTTCAAAGGAAAAAAAATACACATTTAAAAACCTGCCGACTTTAATGCTTAATAGCAAATCCACATTAAATGCAAGAAACCCTAAATTTGCAGGATATGTTAAGGAGATCATTAAGAATAAGAGGAAAAAACAATTTTTCAAAAAGACCTTATAGTTTTTGAGAAAATCGATTTTAAAGTTTCGAAGGAAAAAAGTATATTTTGAAATGCGGTAAATGTCACTTTTAGTAGCAAACCTAACAGTAGTGTAATTTTACATGCATCAAACAAAAGCGCAATAAATTTCCTGACAGGGTTTCCAGGGGGTCCATACGCAGCCGCAGCGCTTTGGCCAGGGATCACTATACAGCCGCAATATGGCTGTATGAAGATCCCTGGCATTTTTTCCTGTTTTCCCAATTTTTTGGGGATTTTTGTTTTTTTTAAATTATGTGGGGTCCCCCCTCCTGAAACTTTTTAACCCCTTGTCCCCCATGCAGGCTGGGATAGCCAGAATGTGGAGCTCCGACCGATTGGGGCTTCAAACCCTGACTATACCAGCTGCAAAAAAGGTCCCCTAATGCCGATTTTTGTTCCGGGGTATATGTTGGGGGGGCCCCCCAGGTTTATTTTGCCCTGGGGCCCCATTGTTGCTTAAACCGGCCCTGAGAGTAGGGGAGGATCAAGGGAAGAAGAGGAGAGGAGAAGGATTTGTTGAAGGCCCCCTGTGTATATGAAGAATTTATAAGCTGGGAGTTAAAAGCATGGGAAAGGGGGAAATTTCATTCTTTTTTTTTTATATAATTTAACTGTTTAATTATTCTCGCTTTGGGAATTTCTTGGCTATTGTATATCTTCTTCTTGTTGGGTAGATATGTATATTAATAACTGAAATTATGATCCTTTAATGTTTGTAACATTTTATAAATTGATCGAAATATAAAGATTATATAATGTGAGTGTGCGAAGGGTTAATAGATTTTTGCTGTATGTTTATATAAAAAGAAACACTTCATATATCTACATATTGCTGTATATTGGTATGTAGTCCCACATTCCCACCAAGGCTTAGTGTAGGCTGTTTATTATGTGGAATTCTCCCCACCAGAGCATTCTGAGAGACCAGAGATCTTTTCTACTGGCTTTAGAACTCTCAGTAAATGAACAGGGTTACCTGCCAGTACTAAAGATGTTGCCACCTGTGATACATTTCAGAAAGTAAATCAGGGAAACAAATGGTTTTTACAATGGGCAAACAATGACCAATAATTTTTGAATGAATTTTGTTTAAAAAAAAAAAAAAGCAATTTTATTCATTATACTATTTTGACTACAGTTCCTCTTCAACTGGAACACAGGGTACCAAGCTTAATTATGTAGAATTAGCAGCACTTGTGCTGGTCCAGTAGTGGAATGCATGGTGGCTTAAAGGGATGGTGTTCGCTTCTTGCCGTACTGGAGATCTCAGATTCATATAAAACCTTGACCAGGGCAATATATACATGGAGTTGTATGTTCTTCCCATAAAAATAAAGTATAAAAGCAGAGCGATCAACAGATATCATAAAAAATAATAAAAACATAAAAAACAGCTCTACTGCTGCCTAATGTTCAAATGTCCTTTTGAGGCAAGCCTAATGCTGTCCGAAAAAGTCCATCCGCATTTCATAGATGTATTCTCTTCACTATGAAACCACTTCTAACAGGGTTGACCAAATCCTTTCACAGGTATATCAATGTACGCTCACCAGATCAGTCGGCTAATCTTTTCAGATCAGCAGTCAGCGTTTTTTTTTTTTGGCTTTGCCAGCAAGATTCCTCCGATCACTCCACCAGCATATCCAGGCATCCAACCGTATATTAAAAAACATGAAAAAATACAATAGTGTATAGTAATAGTATCACACTATTGTATTTTTTCATGTATTTTTTCATGTTTTTTAATATACGGTTGGATGCCTGGATATGCTGGTGGAGTGATCGGAGGAATCTTGCTGGCAAAGCCAAAAAAAAAAAAAAAACGCTGACTGCTGATCTGAAAAGATTAGCCGACTGATCTGGTGAGCGTACATTGATATACCTGTGAAAGGATTTGGTCAACCCTGTTAGAAGTGGTTTCATAGTGAAGAGAATACATCTATGAAATGCGGATGGACTTTTTCGGACAGCATTAGGCTTGCCTCAAAAGGACATTTCAACATTAGGCAGCAGTAGAGCTGTTTTTTATGTTTTTATTATTTTTTATGATATCTGTTGATCGCTCTGCTTTTATACTTTATTTTTATGCATTGTGAGTGTTGCACACACTTTTTAGGCAGTGAGCGAACCAGATTGTTATAGAAGAGAGGAAAGTAGGGAGTACAGTGAGGAGCGCCAGGTCTTTCATTTTTAATGTTCTTCCCATGTCTGTGTGGGTTTTCTCTGAGCATTCCAGTTTTTACCCCCACTACACCTTTAGCTTAACTAGCTTTACCCAAAAGTGGCCTTAGAGTTTTCCATGGATAATGTGTCATAGTCTTAATAATAGTGTTAATAAAAAAGAAGCCTTAAATTGGTGTTCAATTTCAGAACATCATTTGCTATGCTGCCCTCCTGAGGCTCCTGATGACATGATATGCATTGGGAGCCAAATGATGAAGTCAGCATAAGAAGAGACTCAATACAGCGTGGAGGTGGACTAGGTAAATATAACAGCGCTCTACGTGCTTACTCTGCAGAATGAGAGGGGGAGGTGGGACCACTGAGTCTCTGATGTTACACCCCTGACGTGCCTCCATACTTCCTCCTTCCAGAGCCGAAAGGAGTAAGTATTAGAGTCACATGCATCGTGCCGCGAAGCACAAGAAAGTGCTTCCCCTGACCTGCAGGTTCAATGTAGAATGGTGCTGAAGTGTGGTGTTCAGGTGAGAGTAACAGGTCTGAGTCCATCATGTGTTGCTGGTGAAGGAAGGGCAATGGACTAGTGATGGTTGGCCTATGGGCTCAGCTTAGTGAGGAAGGGATGGACCCACTTTTCAACTCAAGCCCAAGTCTCACATTACAACCAGATGAACACAGGTTCACTTTAAATCAGAAGGAAAATTTAGGTCAGCACTTCCATCTAATGTCCAAAAGGCAGTTTGATGCATCGCTTGAGGGCACTGATTGAAGATTTGCAAAACATTTCTTTACGATCTTGTAGACCAGGCGTGCATCCAGAATGCTGATTTAAAACATGCATTCAGCCAAAACTGCTGGTTCAAAGCATGCAAGAGCTGTTCTGGGCTAACTGACCTTCATCAGTGCCAGGTATGGAGTTATGGCTCTCTGAGCAGCAACACACAGTATTCAGTATAGATGTTGAAGGCCAGGATTCTGTGTAGTGGATTAAAAAAAAACAAAAAGAACCTAAAAGCTTAAAGTGAACCTCCGGACTAAATATCTACTCAGCAGAACTGAAAAGGCTTGGTGTTTCTTTAACCTGCCTGGCATTCTGATTCCCGCGGCCCTGCGGTCGCGGGAACGTTTTTTGCAATTTTTTTTTTTAATTTATCATGTCCCCCCCTCCCTGCGGTGTCCCTTCCACCCCTCCGATCGCCGCCAGCGCAATCACCCGTCCGGAAATCCCGTTCTGAACGGGATTTCCAAGAGGGCTTCCCCCGTCGCCATGGTGACGACCGTCGTGACGTCATCGACATCATGGACGTCATGACGTCACAGGGAGTCCCGACCACCCCTCAGCGCTGCCTGCCACTGATTGTCCAGGCAGCACACGGGGTCTGGGGGGGGAGGCTGTATCGTGGTGGGTAGCAGCGGATCGGCGGCGAGCGTCGGCGATCAGGCACAACACGCAGCAAGCAAAGTGCTTGCTGCGTGTTTTTAAAAAAAATTATTCAAATCGGCCCAGCGGGGCCTGAGCGGCGACCTCCGGTGTCTCTGGACGAGCCTAGCTCGTCCAGAACACCAGGGAGATTAACAGTTTCACAGCATCTGAACTTTGTTTTTCATACCAAAGCATAATTTTTAGCTGTATTTTTAGCTAAGCTCCACCCATCAAAGAAAACTGCTCGGGCTTTTTATCCCAGATGCTGTGCAAAGCATGATGGGATTTCCTATGTTGTTATTCACGTTGCCTAGCAACTGGGAGGGGTGATCAGCACACAGGACAGTTGGAACTGTGTCTCATGCTCCCTGTCACCTCCTTTCAACCAAAAAGATGGCTGCCCTCATGAAATCAAACATTTGCCTGCTCTTTTAAAACAGGATGGGTAAGAGATTATATTACCTATCTATTTTAATTAACATAACTAATGTAACTTTATGACAGTATGTTTGTTTAGGCTGAAGTTCCTCTTTAAAGGGTCACAAGTGTGCGATAAACTAGCAGTTCTGGATGAATTCTTGGGCGTCAAAGACTTTAACCACTTTACCCCCGCCCGTACGAATTTCTCCGTCCCTTTTTCCATCCTTTAACCCCCAGGGACAGAGAAATCCGTACTTTCCGCGCTACCGCCGCTGCCCGCGCTCCCGCTCGTAAAGACGCCGCCGCCCGCTCGCCCGGAGATCAATGAACGGGAAAATCCATTCCCGTTCGTTGATCTAAGCCCCGCAATGATCTGCTGCTCTCCGATGAGCAGCGCGATCATTGTGGAAAAAAAAAACACATTACCAGCCTCCTTGTACTTCCTCCAAGCGTACGGAAGGACGCTTGGAGGTCGCATTAAAATAAAAGTTACTGTTGCCATCTTGTGGCCAAATAGTAAAACTACACCCTAAACATTTTTCACATACAAATGAATTACTTATACACAAAAAATTAACTCATTACCTCCCACACTCCCCATTTTTATTTTTATTTTTGTAATTAAAAAAAAATTAAAAAATTTACAATTAAAAAAATACATAAATAGTTACCTTAGGGACTGAACTTTTTAAATATTTATGTCAGGAGGGTACAACACTGTTACTTTATAAACTATGGGCTTGTAATTAGGGATGGACGCAAAACTGAAAAAAAATGCACCTTTATTTCCAAATAAAATATTGGCGCCAAACATTGTGATAGGGACATAATTTAAACGGTTTTATAACCGGGACAAAAGGGCAAATAAATTTCATGGGTTTTAATTACAGTAGTTTTAACAGGAAGTAGTGTGAAGCCCTTACAGATCGGAACCTCCGGCGGTGAATGGAGGTATGTAGAGCTGCTGCCAATAATAGATGCAGGAGAGGAGAGCAGAGGGGAGAGCCTGAGGCAAGGGAGGGGGGGGACTGTCCCCCCTTTCCGCCGATGTGCAAAGCTCTCCCCTCATGCTGTGACCCCTCCTGCCTCCCAAAAATGGCCCTGAGCACCCCCCTCCGGGTGCAGGGGCTGCTTCCCCTATTGTTACGCCCCTGGCTCAGAAGCTCCGCCCCATCCTGGGAATGAAGCTCCACCCTATCCTGTCAACTGAGTGAGCCCTCTGATGCCCCTTCCTGGCAGTAGAGCTCCACCCTGTCTTGTCAAGTGAGTGAGCCATCTGATGCATCTTTAGTTCAGAAGCTCTGTCATATCCTGGTACTAAAGAAGAGAAGGACTGGAAACCAGCGCAAGCCTTGCTGGAGAGTCTACAATACTTTGTACATACAGCCTTGACTTCTGTACTAAACTAAAAAGTGTTGGTTGGAGTAACTGATCTGTGTTACAGGGGCAAATTTCCTGCGCCGCTAGAAATACCATTCACTTCTGATCAGATGCAGTGACAATACAACTCAAGCAAACAGATTTGCTTAGTACTAACTAATACACAGTTTTCGCACTGTTCACATTGCCAACTTTTTGCACTGTTTTATTAAATGTACTGTAGACTATGGTATCATTTCAATGAAGTAGACATCTATGCTCATATTACAGTGTTTGCATAAAGAAAACTTTGATGTGACTTTATCATTTTCTTGATCATATTTAAAAGCTTGCTTTATTACATTACTGAATTACATTTACAGATTCACAGATATTCTCTGCAGTGGATAAATGTGTCAGGCACCTAAAGCAGAATGTCATTTCAGGACTGGAATCTTTTTCCCCTTCTATAGAGCACTCCATTGCCTACCTATACACACACATAGACTCACACACACCACACACAGACTGTACAATCACACACATGCACACACTTAAAAAAAATTAAAATACATGCACACACACATACAGAAAACATACACATACTCTCAACCTGCACAAATCCACACAGACACACAAAATAAGCATACAGAAAATAAACAACACATACATACATACATACATACACTCACACAAAACACACACACACAACTTGTGCGTACATACATACAGCACACAAATGCATACATACACGATGCACATACACACACAAATATTAAAGCACACATACACATACACAACACACCTACACACAGCAAACAAATGCACACCTGGATACATGTATAAAGTGGGCAGCATGGTGACATAGTGTCCCAGCCAGCCAGGTCAACATCTCAGCCAGGTCAACATCTGCAAGGAATTTGTATGTTCTCTCTATGTACGCATGGGTTTCTTCCGGGCACTCTGGTTTCCTCCCATAGCCCTGAAACATACATATAAGTTAATTGGCTTCCCCCCAAATTGGCCCTAGACTACGGTACATACCCTGCACCACAGTTCCCCATCCCTATCCTCAAGGCCCACCAACAGTAGATTTTGCAGAAGACCACAAACATTCACAGGTGGAGTAATTAGTGTCTCACCAGAGCTCATTAACCACCTCTGTGGATTTCCACAAAACATGCACTGTTGGTGGGCCTTGAGGAAAGGGTTGGGGAACACTGCACTACACGATACATGCATAGATAGATCACTATGGTAGGGATTAGATTGTGAGCCGAGGGACAGTTAGTGACAAAAATATCCAGACTCTATAAAGCGCTACGGAAGATGTCAGCGCTAAATAATAATAATAATAATAATAATAATAATAATAATAATAATAAAGCTATGACATAGTGGGGTACTGGACAGCACTCTTCCCTTGCAGCGCTGGGTCCCCAGGTCTAATACCAGCCAGGACACTATTTACACAAAGTATATATTTACTCCCTGTGTTTGCCTGGGTTTCTTCCAAGTACTCCAGTTTTCTCCCACATTCCAAAAACATACAGATATGTTAATTGGTTTTCCCCTAAATAATCCCTAAGCTAAATAACCACCGGCAAAGAAATATGGCCAGCCGGTGAAAAACAATCGTTTCCCCGATCCATCTGGCCAAATCTGCAAGAATCGTCTGTGGCATCGGACTCGGAAATGAACATTTGTGTAAATAATTGTGGCAAAACCTGCACAAGTCAATGATGATCAGAACAATCCTCAATGACTGAATCAGATATGTCCATCATACAAGAACGAACGATTGCCGCGGGTGTCGTGCGTCATTGAACATCATTTAATTCATTTTCATTAAACGATGTTGCGTGATATCACAAAAAAATTGTTCGTCTTGCAAAATCGTTTAGTGTGTATGGGCCTTTACAGTACGCTGGACATATGACTATGGTAGGGATTAGATTGTGAGCCCCTGTAATAGTTAGGGACAAGATACAGTATATACTCTGTAAAGCGCTGCAGAAGATGACGGCACCATATAAATATGAAATAATCCCGCCTAATAAAAGCTTGCGGGTTCTCGGGGTATTTGTCAATTTGACACACCTTTTTTCAAACAGGCCTAATTGACTAGGAAATGATAATCTGGAAAGTTACAATCAAAACCAGCATTATAGCAAAAAGGCTGTTACTTTTACTTATGGATCATGCATGGAGACTTTTTATAAAGTGTGTCCAGCCTACCCCATCCAGAAATAAGAACTGCCTAGCTTCAGCACACCCATCTGATATGTCTCTTCCCATCTTCCCATTTACAGGAACAGGCTAGAATTATCATCCTGGAAGAAGTAAACATGTAACTTTTTGTTTGAGTGAAGTAATTGTGCAAATCTTATTAGCAATATGCATATTTACTGTGGTAATATCCATTGCTAAATGAGTTTTAAATGATATAATTACTGCCATGTAGCCCTCCTAAATGGCTGCTTTATAGCAGGTCTGATATGGTTTCCTTTAGTGGTTTTGTTTGAAGAGCTGCAGCATTCTGGGAAAGTGTGAGAATATGCACTGTGTACTATTAGAATGCAGCTTTTGCCTGAGTCATATTGTACTACAGTGGGGTTTTGCAAAAAGGAACTGAATTTTAAAAGAAATCCATGCAGGAGCATTTGCCAGGTGAGTGACAGTCTGGCCTGGCAGCCCTTAGCTGTGTACCTCAATCTAAAAGCTCTTGCAGGGTTACCCCCACCTCAGACAGCAGCCACAAGTAGCCTTTCAGTATCTGTCATCAGTCATAGGTGGCTCACAATATTAACCAGTAGTCGTAAAGGACCCCCAAAGTCTGTCAGCAATCATAGGTGGTACCCAATTTTGGCCAGCAGTCAGATGTGTCCTCCAATTTCAGACAGCAGACTTAGGTGGCACCCAATATCTCTCAGGTCAACATTCACAGATGGCTTTCAATATCTGTCAGCAGTCATAGGTGGCTCTGAATATCAGACAACAGTCATAGATTGGCCCCCCAATATTAGCCAGCAGTCATAGGTAGTCTTTTATATTTGCCAGCAGTCATGAGTGGTTCCCAATATTGGCTATCAGTTACAGGTGGCGCCCAATATCAGTCAGCAGTCACATATTGCCCCTAATATTGGCCACCAGCCATAGATGGTTCTCAATGTCTGCCAGCAGCCATAGGTGGGCCCCAATATCAGCCAGCAGCCTTAGATGGCCCTCAATTTCAGCCATAGGTAGCCCCAATATCAGCTAGCAGCAGTCATAGGTGGCCCCCAATATCAGCCAGCAGCCATAGGTGGCCACCAATATCAGCCAGCAGACATAGTTGACTCTGTGTATCTGTCAGCAGTCATAGATGGCTCCAATGTATCTGTCAGCACACATGGTTGACCACAGGTTCTACAAGACGTGATTTCTGCCAGTGGTTAGCAAGTATTACAAAGCTGTGAGAACATACTGCGGGTAAACTAGAAAGCTGTAATATATTCTGGGAGAGTTCAGACACAACATGGCACTGAAAAATAGGAAGTGCACCGGTGGGCAATGATAAGCTGGGGCGCCGGAATTGTATCACGCTATACTTAAAGTGGACCAAAATCAAAGATTGAACAGGCTTTACACAGTAATTAACCTAACCTTTTGAAATCCTGATATTTTTTCATGTTTTTTTTTCCAAGGATAACCATTCATATAACAAATTGAAGTCTCTCAACTGAAGAGATAAACATATGTATGTACAGTGCCAAACATACAAATAGCTAGGCTGTGTTCCTTTTTTTTCTTTCTATGTCTGCAAGAGTTAACATTTAGGTATGTGCGTGACAGATTCTCTCCAGTCAAAACCTACAGTAGTTAGACTATTGTAACCCTCACTGATAAGGAACACAGCCATAAATCTCTTTCATTGCAGAGAATATCTTCTGAGAGCAGGCAAGAGATGAAAAAGAGTCAATGGTTCATAGATTTTAGCTCTGGTATACTTCAAAGACTGTATCAATGGGAATAAACAATTAAACATTAAAATCTAAAAGTATATTAGTACAAAAAAAACTGTGTGATAACTCAAAATGTCATTTTTAGGAGTAGGAGGATAGATACAATGTTTTTTTCTAATCAGTTTATATTCAACTCTGTGTCCCTTTAAGGCCTTGTTCATTCTTAGATTTTGGAAATGCTCTTAAATGATAAAACGTGCATTAGAAATATAAAAAAGATTTCGTTTTTTCTAATAAAATATAGACTTACTGTTGCAATAGATCACAGTTATGCATTCACTGTAAACATTTTGTCTCTCTCCCATATCCTCTGTCTTCTTCTCCCTAAGCAGCCTAAACGTAACCCCTTTCCAAAGTAGTCACCAGCAGTGACACGGTTCACCTCTTGGAGGTTTGGTCCAATCCCATCACTGCAGACACTGCTTTCTAGGGACTTACAATATACCATTCCATTACTTCTATTAAAAATATATTTTGTCATTTTAAAAGGTAAGTCTTTAAAGGGATACTGTAGGGGGTCGGGGGAAAATGAGTTGAACTTACCCGGGGCTTCTAACGGTCCCCCGCAGACATCCTGTGCCCGCGCAGCCACTCACCGATGCTCCGGCCCCGCCTCTGGTTCACTTCTGGAATTTCAGACTTTAAAGTCTGAAAACCACTGCACCTGCGTTGCCATGTCCTCAATCCCGCTGATGTAACCAGGAGCGTACGGCGCAGACACAGACCATACTGGGCCTGCGCAGTATGCTCCTGGTGACATCAGCGGGATCGAGGAAACGGCAACGCAGGCGCAGTGGTTTTCAGACTTTAAAGTCTGAAATTCCAGAAGTGAACCGGAGGAGGGGCCCGGAGCATAGGTGAGTGGCTGCGCGGGCACAGGATGTCTGCAGGGGACCATTAGAAGCCCCGGGTAAGTTCAACTCATTTTCAACCGACCCCCTACAGTATTCCTTTAAAGTAAGACTGAGGCCAAATAAAGTTACAGTAGATACTCACCTATGGAGAGGGAAGGCTCTGGATCCTATAGTCTTCCTGGTCCTCTCTCCATGCCCTGGGTTCCCCGTTGTCCCCCATGAAAGTTGTTCAACCAACTTATCGAATATGCCTTTGGGAGTCCTCATGAAGACTGTGGAAGCACTCAGGGATGCGAGCGCTTCGGAATCCTTCTGAGGACTACTAAAGGAAGCAAATTTGAACAGGTGACGTCGGAGGAACAAGGACACACAGAGAAGACCTGGAAATTTCTATAGGATCCACAGCCTTCCCTCTCCATGAGTATCTAACTTTTTTTTTGGGGGGGTGGGGGGTAGGCGGCCACATTTGTCCAACTAAAGTCTAAAAATAAAACTAACAGGTGGGGTTAGTCCTGACTAGTACAGCATTGCCCTGCATGCCTTCCCTTCCAGACCCTCCCAGGCCTACTGTCTTACATTAGAGCCATGACCACAGCTCCCCCCCACCCCCACCCCCATTTTAAAACTAGGTTGTGCACACATGTGCATGTGCCTGCTAACAATGGTGTGGTCATGGAACAGGCCAGAAACAGGAGAGGAGCATTGTTCAGTGCTCTGACAAGAGAGACAGACGCCTGAGAGAAGAAGAGGCTGCGCACACTGCACAACAGAAATCAGAAGCTTTTGCCAGTAAGACATGCAGAGCAGTGCTGTACTAGTCAGCTTTAGCCAGTAAGACATGCAGAGCAGTGCTGTACTAGTCAGCTTTAGCCAGTAAGACATGCAGAGCAGTGCTGTACTAGTCAGCTTTGGCCAGTAAGACATGCAGAGCAGTGCTGTACTAGTCAGCTTTGGCCAGTAAGACATGCAGAGCAGTGCTGTACTAGTCAGCTTTAGCCAGTAAGACATGCAGAGCAGTGCTGTACTAGTCAGCTTTGGCCAGTAAGACATGTAGAGTAGTGCTGTACTAGTCAGCTTTGGCGAGTAAGACATGCAGAGCGGTGCTGTCTAGAGATTAACAATAATAATGCATCTTGGTGTGGCAGATAGCAGTGTTATAGGGCAGCCCTTAGTCCCTCCCAAGTCGAAATCTCAGCCTGGATATTATTTGTATAAAGTATATATGTTTTATGTTCTCTCTCATGTTTGCATAGATTTCTACCCACATCACAATAGCATACATATCATGCCTGGCACACACCATGCAAATTTCCACTGAATAAATGTTGAATAGATCATTTCCAACAGGTTCGATATGATTTCCGATCGTTTTTTTCATCGATTTTCTGATCACTTCTATACAAATTTTATCACAAAAATGATTGGAAATCAGATTGGACCTGTTGGAAATTATCTCTTTGACCCATCTGCCTGACAGGAAACTGTGTGGTGTGTACCAGGCATAAATCAACTGGATTTCATCAAAATTGGGCATAGGGTCCACTTGCAATGTGTGAATAGCAAAGCAACGTGCTGCGATGATTGGACAATGGGCGCATTCACATTTGCACATTGCCTCCATGGTGTGTTGGATTCAGTTCTAATAATTCGCACAAACACCGCGTGTGTTACTCCTATGTTACAAGTGAATGGCGACATGGCTCTGTGCACTGCCACACTGCGACACGCACATTGCCATTTTAATCTGTTGTGATGTGTCACTTGCACATAGCAATGGATTCAGGATGACCTTAAAGGATACCCGAGGTGACATGTGACATGATGAGATAGACATGAGTATGTACAGTGCCTAGCACACAAATAACTATGCTGTGTTCCTTTTTTTCTTTCTCTGCCTGAAAGAGTTAAATATCTGGTATGTAAGTGGCTGACTCAGTCCTGACTCAGACAGGAAGTGACTACAGTGTGACCCTCACTGATAAGAAATTCCAACTATAAAACACTTTACTAGCAGAAAATGGCTTCTGAGAGCAGGAAAGAGAGAAAAAGGGTCAATAGTTCAAAGATTTTAGCTCTGGCATACATCAATGAATGTGTCATTGAGCAAAAACAATAAAACTGTTAAAACTTAAAAGTAGATTTAAACAAAATAAAACTGTGGAATATCTTAAAAGTCATTTTTAGTAGAAGGAAGATAGATACAATTGTTTATTTCATTCGTTTATTTTCGCCTCGGGTGTCCTTTAAGGTGGCCATACACAGTTAGATTGCCATACAATGTGGCAAACAGCTCAATCCTTCTCTGATCTGAATCTGATCACAGAGGGCTAGAATCCCCACATATAGGGCACACAGATTTTCAATAGATTCCACCATGAAATCTATGAACAATCTATTGAACTGCCGTGTTTCCACTGCTCCCCTGCCAACTCCGATCACCCCAAATTTACCGTATCCAATCTGATCATTATTTTGATTGTTTTTTGCTGCAAATTGATTTGCAATTGTGACTCGTTGTGTCAGGGTGATCGGATCTCCTAGTAAAAGTCTATGTGAATATAGCTTAAATTCACTTTTTCAACTTGTACCCATGTTAAGCACTATAAGCCCTGCTAAACCTCCGCTATCCCGCGGCCAAATGAGGGGTTTATACCCCCCAAATCCCCTTTCAAAATCCACAACTTTCTTGGTGCTGGATTTTGCTGCTCATGGATGCAGAGCTTTCAGCTGCAGCTTTGCCTCCATGCGCGTCAATCGCCGCGTGTATCTCCGCCTCTCCCCCACCCCACTCTGTGAAAGCAGATTGAGAGGGGCGGGGAGAGGCGGCGATCAGCGGGGATTGACGTGCCAAGAGGCAGAGCTACAGCCATAAGCTCTACCTCTATGAGGAAGCGCTCCCCGGACACAGCAGAGGGGATTTGGGGGTATAAACCCCTCGTTTTGCCACAAGATAGCGGCGGTTTAGCAGGGGTTATAGTGCTTAACATGGCTACAAGTTAAAAAAAGTGAGTTTAGACTCGCTTCAGAGTCTCTTTAATTCTACAAAACAGATATAAGACTATGGTAAGAATTAGATTGTGACCTCCACTGAGAGACAGTTAGTGAGAGGACTATACTACAGAAGATGTCCATTCTATATAAAAACACAATCATCATCATAATTTATTTAAAGCAGACCTGAACTCAGAATTTCATCTCAGCTCTAAAAGATAAACAACAGCATAATAACATTTAAAGAAAAACATTTCTTTGTTACAGCTAATACAAATCCTGCAATAAATCTGCAGTTTGTCTACTTCCTCCTTTCACAGCAGCAGACATAGTGCTAACATCCTGTGTTTACAAAAGAGCTCTCTGCCATGGCAGTCAGCTGACACCGCTGAAAGATCAATTTACATCTTGAGCTTAGTCACAGATGAGGGGGAATTCGACTGGCTGAACTCTCTAAATACATACAGGGTGCATTTTTATATGTTTTCCTTCAGCCCAGGTCCATTTTAACTTATATATAATTATAAAGGTTTTGCTGTTGTTTGTGTTGATGCCATTATTATATAATTATCATAATGAGAGGAAACAAACACATCAGACTGTAGCACAGGTCCGGGAACTGTGGCAGTGTGGACAAGCTCTCCATTCTGGGACATGTAGTTCCCAATAGTTGCAGGTAGTGTTTTGCTGTACTGCACTGTGGCTCTATTTTCTATGTTAGAGACCTTTCCATCCTAGTTGTGGCTTTAGTGTATCCAGCGATGGCAGCGCGACGCGTTGCTGTGTTTGGGTTATGGGATGTGTGGTACATATAGATGTCGATCCATGTAATCTTGTTTAATGTGGCGTTCCTGGCCTTGTATTAAGCAGCTGTATGACGCTTAGATGTGTTTAGTTGGTGAATCGATCTGACACCTAGAGATGAGTCTCTCTCATTCTTCACGCTCTATCCAAGGTGCTGAAATAATATCCTCTGATTAGAGCGCTGCCAAGCCTGGCTAATTTATCCAAACTGTCAGGGGCTTGTACACCTCGGGGTTAAAAATAAATCACCCTCCACCACTACACACTGATATATCAACACAATTCAACTAGCCTCCTAACCGGGGGACCAGCCACCAGCTCAGGACCGTCCACTGTTATCATACAAACGCCAAATACCCGGGACTGGACTTTGTAACACGGCCCTTCAGGGCCAGTCCTGCTAAATGATGGGCACTGCTGCTACAAGAAGGTGAAATAAATAATCATTGCTTTACCCTGCTACTTGCTTATCCATTGCAACCACTCTGCAAATCATGCTGGAACTTGTAGTACTCCCAGCAAGAGGGTTACAAGCAACTCCAGACCTCAAACTATGTGTTGGTTTGTTTGTTTTTGTTTTACTTTTGTGATGCTGTTAAAAAGCATCGGTAAACTAATGAAATCATGATTGTACTAATAATAATAATAATACATAGCTTCTAAATGTAGTACAGTATTGTTCTATTCATTCTCTAATAAGAAATATGAATAGTCTTAGGTTAATAACTATAATGGCTTTAAAGCTCGACGTTAAAGGGAATTTAAAAAAAATATGGCTTTGCCATGTGTAGAAAAGAGTTATAAATCCTTTAAGGTTTGTAATGCTGTTTGTGTCCCCACCATCTGACAGGAAGTGGAAAATTCTCTACAACACAGGCTGAGTCGGAAACGGATTATATCCTCATGTTTTTATAGTGAGTGGAGAAACTATTTTCCTGCAAACCATTTCCTGTCTAGGGGACCGCTAGGGCTCATTGTAAACCTCTGGAGTTCCAAAGAGGTCCCAGTGACCGGAAGTGATGTAAAATCTCCACACAGCAATAAAAAGGCAAAGAAAACTCAAAACCCTTCCCATGTTACCTACAAAATAATATTGAAGATATTTTACATTTTAAAAGATTACTGTAGTATATTTATTTTAGAAGCATGAACAGCAGCTAAGAAGAAAACACTCTTCTTAGCTGCTATTCATCAAGTACATTTTCACCTTCCATATATAAATACACAATTGTGTGCGTATCTTGGAGTGTACACTCATTACATTTGCTGAAAAACTCACAGGAAAGCAGTGATAAGAGAGATTAGCCAGCATCAAATAATTCTTCTAACAAGCAATTCTTCTTCACTGAGGGAATGTAATATAGCATATAGAACTATCTAGCTGCTGGTTAATTAACCGGCTGCCAGCTAGTTGTGGTTGCTGGCTTTGGTGGGATCCGTTATATTCTCTTCCTGGGTCAGTGGTCAGCTGTTTCCTGGTTAGGAGAATTATGACATTGGTTATTTTATGGATCAGAGTAAAAGCATAGACCTGCAAGGCTAGCTGAAATGTGCATACTCACTGTGCTGCCTGGCCAAGCAGGGAGCCCATCATCTATACTTCGCCAACAAAGATGGCTGCCACTATGCCAATATACAATAAGGAAGCAGGCACCGAAGGAGTTTGTTTTAAAGTGGACCTGAACTCAGAAGGAAAACATAGAGAAATGCACCTTGTATGCGTTTACAGAGTTTAGCAGGCATGGGCAAACTCGGCCCTCCAGCTGTTACGGAACTACAAGTCCCACCATGCATTTGTCTTTATGAGTAACGACTGTGGCTGTCAGACTCCTGCAATGCATTGTGGAACTTGTAGTTCCTTAACAGCTGGAGGGCCAAGTTTGCCCATGCCTGGTTTAGCCTGTCTAATTCCCCCTCATCTGTGCCTAGTCACCACTGTCATTTGAAATCTCATCTGTGTCAGACCAGGAATCTCCTCTGCCATGGCAGAGCAGCTAATTTGTAAACACAGGATGTTAACAATATATCTGCTTCCATGAAAGCAGGAAGTAGACACACTGCAGATTTATTGCAGTATTTGTATCAGCTGTAAAAAAAAAAAATGTCTTTATTTAAATGTTATTATACTGTTGCTTGTCTTTTAGATCAGAAGGGAAGTTCTGAGTTCAGGTCCCCTTAAAAAAAAAGAAAAAATAAATGATGAACAGTATAGCTAACTGTACTATAAGGTCTAGACAGCCGGAGCTTTAATGGACCTTTGTTGTGACTAAGCCCAGTTATAAATTATCCCAACCTGAAATAATCCCTGGCTCTACTGGAAGATTGTATAGACAGACGCAATAGAAGTTCCAGCTTATGTGAGACCTCTTCAATCAGCACTCCAAGTACTCCAGCAGTGAACGCACCTAAACCAGTCACTCCAGACCACTCTGCTAGGGGGCATTCAATTGTGTGTCCATTCTCCATGTTGTCACTGAATTGGGACCAGTATAGCATTAAATCAACGTAGCTTTCTCAAGGAAATAACTGACACTGCACACTGATGACACAACAACAAGTACTATATTGACGCAAAATATGTTCAGGGACTAGAAAGCAAAACGGCAGCAGCACTGGATCCGTTCATTGCCTCAGAGGTGTATGGATGTGTCAAAGTGCTTCTCACACCAAAGAGAAGACATCCACTCCTTCCAAATAGGTGAAATATTGGCAGCAAATCACCTCTCCCTGAACACAATGTAAGGGATAACCAATAGAGGTAACAAGTGATGGACCAAATGTGGTGCAAAGCTCATAAAGAAATAGGAGGGGGTCAATTAGGCTACAATGGCTTACACATACATACATACATACAACAAATCTAGCAATTATAAGATTAAAGGACGTTTGCGTCAAATTTA